>NC_141392.1:79593697-79688697 GCF_034619465.1 Leptosomus discolor | reverse complement strand
TACTTTGGGCATTAGTGAGTAACTATATGAAACTATTTATTTAATCTTGTGGCTTGTCTTATTCAAGTGCAAATAATGAATAAAATGCGATCAGAATTTTAGATGTCCATACTATGGATGTATTTAATCATTGATGTGGAACTTTTGGTGAAAGGTACTTTCCTAACTGAAAAATTACAACAAGGATGAAAGTTTTGCAGTTCTTAGAGGCCAAGAGTTCTTTGCAAATGAATCAAGCATAACAAATGACACCTAGACATTTATAGGTTTATGGGGAAAACCACTTTTATTCTAATTAGGAACAAGTAGGACTGCATCCTGTTTCAGGATAGAACTGGATGGACTTTAGGGTGAAAAATTAAAGTAGTTTATCCTCTCTAAATACTTCAGAGAAGAAACACTTATGAATCCTCATTGAAGAACAAGACAGACCTGTTTTGAGGCTGTATACAGGTAACTCTTGTGGATAGTAAGTCATGTGGAATTTGTAGGTAGTGGAAAATATCAGCCAGATGCAGTAAATACAGGGATTAAAAAAAGGATAGGTGGAGAACTGACAGACAGTTAGTCAAAACTCCAGACAGACACTATTGGCTCCAGTATCCAGCTACACTTTCTTCCCAACTTCTTTCCCTCCTTCGTCTCCTGTCTGAATTTAGAGAGCTAAAGCCATAATTTGTTTTTACCTCTTCTATTGCATACTATTGTATTACCCATAAAGAAATGCAATGGCAAAGGTGTATGCAATGGACCGGATGTCATTAGTATAAATTGCAGTTACCCTGATCATGAGAAGTAACAGCAAGAAGAGTAGGAGACCCTGTGAAAGTTTCCGTGACTGTACTGTCCTTGAGTACGAATATCACAGAGGTTCAGATCATCCTACCAGCCTACTAGGCCAGGTATTGACAGTACAGTGTCAAAAGTCTTCCTGAAGGGAAGATAACATTCATTGCTCTCCCTTCATTTACTGAGCTAGTAATTTTATTGTAGAACTCTATTAGGTTGGTCAAGCATGATTTCCTCTTTGTAAATCCGTATTGACTGTTATAAATCACATTCTTGTCCTTTTTATATTTGGAGAAAACCTCCAAAATTATTTATTACATCACTTTATCAGGAACTGGGATGAGGTCGACCAGCCAGTAGTTCCCCAGATCTTCCTTTTTGCTCTTTTTGATGATAGGACTGACATTTGTTTTCTTCTAGTCTGCAGTCTTTCCATGGGATTCCTAGAAGAAGGCAGCTGAACAGGCCAAGGTTTTCTCTTCTGAAGTCCAGGGCTGTGATCCTGCTGTTTGCCTTCTTTTGTCCCTTCATGATCCTGAACTCCACCACCTCACAGTCACAGCAGCAAAGCCTGCCCTTAACCTTCACACCCCACACTATTCAGATTGAAAAGAAGCTTAGACATCTCCTTTAAAGCAGAAAAATATTTCAGGTTATTGTGAATCTAACTAGATGATAACTCAGCATATCTTAAATAAAGCTTTTATTCTGTAGCTTTAAAACAAATTCACGTACAGTGCCTGCAGGTACATTTGTAAATAAATGCATGTTCACAGTGTTTAAGACAGCCCAAAAGATATTTTTATAAGAAAAGCATTCGATATGCCTTCATTGCCCTAAGAAAGTAGAATATCAATGTTAAGAAATGCATATTAATAGGGAAAAATTATTAATGGATTGAGATATTAGTATTTGCTGCCTTTAATGCAATTTTGATACCTGCTGCATTCAAACTTACACAAAACTTTGGAAAAGTTATTACAAAAATGCTATGCATGATCACAGAAATAGTATTAAACTGAAAGAATGTGAATTATGCTTTATAAATATAAATAAGATATTTACATTTCTTACAAATATCTGGCCAAAACTTGTTGTGTGTTCCATGTAATGAGACTCTGTGACTTAGACTGGGCCATTAATTTATATTCCAGACATTCAGTACTATATATCAGAATAATGACCCTGTTCTTTCTCCCTTCAAGTCCTAGATTGAAGCATAAATTTATTTTGATTGAATCTGCTTTCTCGGGATAACATGTGCTACCCCTGCAGAACCTATTGTCAGGATTTAGTAAAACCTTTAATGCAATTCTGGAATAATCAGAAAGACAGACATAGACTACTGCATTAAAATAAAATCTAATGAAGTCATAGTGGTTGCATTATTATGATGACTAACTACTAGAGAAACAGGAAGAGACTGCTGGGTTTTTTAATATTGCCAATAGTATTTTCCTCTCAGTGTTTGCAGAATGCAAGAGGTCACACCTTCATAAAACATGTCAGGTTTGATTTTGTTTAAAAATAAACAAAGACTAAGATGGCAGAATTCTGCTACTGGTATCTTTAAGAAACATTTTTTCTGTGCTTCTTCATATACATAACTTTTTTTTGAGGAGATATTTTTGTCTGTTATGTCATATTGTTGTCTCTTTTTATGATATCTTTATTAATAAGTAGGGGTTTTTTCATGCAGTGAGCATACCTTTATAGTGATCAAAGCCTTCTTAATGATGATGTGTCAAAAAGAACATTCTGGCAGATGCATTTATTGCTTATGTCAAGTCAATTCAAGAGGTTTTTCATCCCTTATCTCTATCATGACTTAAACTGCCCTTGCCCATAGCAGAAATAAGGTTGTCAAACTGAATTTTCAAATTTATCAGTTTAAAGCCTCTTTTTAGGGCACTCAAAGTTATCTCTATTGAATTAATTACACAAAGACATAAATCTATGCTTTATCTACAGTCTGAACAGACTGGGAGCAGGTGGACGAGGTCACTTTCTGACCTGTCTCAGTACATTTGCTGCAGCATTCCTAGGAAACAATTGACTTTTTTTTTTTAATTTTATTTTTCTTCTTCTCCAAACACTATGAGCTTTGCTGTAAAACTATCAGCAGTGTTTCAACTCACCATTAAGTCTGACAAGGGAAAAAGAGTTTAACAAATATTTCAAAAATTTTAAAATGCAATTTTACTTTGAGGAGGCACGCTTTAATAGGATGAGAGGAAAAAACAGCTTTCGCAACACTTCAGATTCATTAGATTTATTTGAGTAACACAAAATAAAGTCTGAAATCTTTTTCTTTACATAAATTAAGGTACATTTGAGAACAATGTATTTTGATATTCCAGCTCCAATGTAAGAGGTCCATGAGGTTAGAGATGGTTGACTCCCACTCTGTATTTCAGTACATAAAAGAATTCAATCGTTCACCCTCCATGGGGACCAGTTCCCTTGAAATCTCTCTACAACAAGCTGTTGAAAGTAGCTTTTAAAATGAACATTATGGAATTTCACACTTCACCAGCTAAATCTAGTGAGACTCTTGTGATAACATGACAGAGGATTTGGCATTTTTCTTGTAGACATTTCAACTTCATTAATTAATTTTCTTGTTCTCTGCTCACCACACCACCCCCCCCTCCAATAATAAAAAGGTATCATGGACAGAAAAAACGTTCAAAAAGATTTGGAATACATTGTTCTAGTAGACTGAATACAATCCCCACAAGTAACAAAGTTGTCTGCACTCTGCTTTAATTTCCTATATGTAACATCAGAAACTATCAATAAGACAACATCAGGAGAACAAGGAGAAAGGATTAATTTTTTTTGTATCTATTTCCTATTTTCATTCACGTCCTTGAATATATTCATGGCCTGAATATATTTTTTCCTCAGTTCTGCTTTATTGTAGTATAGGCTTACAATTGTCATGAGACTAGGTAAACTCTCTGGCATTTTTCTTCTCGTTTTAAAGTGGGATCAGTTATCAAAAAATTAAATAAAACAATGTGGAAGTAAATTATGTATTAAAATTGCCAACTAAAATATTTTAACACATATAGAAAAGCAGGAAAAATTGATTCTTCCAATGCAGAATTTTTAAGATCATAAAAACCCCTTGTCTTCTTGATCTATTAAGCATGAAGGAAGTTTAGCAGAGGTGAAAAAATAAGATGAAAAAGTTTGTGGGCAGTGATAAAGACATAGAGATTAATTAAAACTTACCAACAGAAGAAAATAGACTGGACTCAGGGAAAATTCATTTATTTTATTGTAAATTACAGCATAGTAGGGTGGTGAGAAACAAAGACAAAAAATAAAACACCTTCCATACCCACAGCGCTCTTCTAAGGCTCAACTTCACTCCTTTCTTCCCGACTCCTCTTCCTCCCTGCTTAACACCAAGAGGTGCAAAAGGGCGTGGGGCATTAGGAGTTACAGTCAGTCGATAACAGTTCCCCTCTGCAGCTCCTTCCTCCTCACACTTTTCCCCTGTTCCAATGTGAGGTCCTCCATGATCTGCAGGGAAACACCTTCTCCACCGTGATCTCTTCCAAAACTTCCACAGGCTGTAGGGGAAGGTCTGCTCCAGTGCCTGGTGCACCTGCTACCAAAACCTTGCCACCTACACTCAGTGCAGGTGTGAACAACATTAATTTGTTCAACCATTGCTGCAATGTCTCTGAGCACTGTTCTAAGAACACATACTGGCATCCTGGTTTTTGCATCATTCCTAGTGTGCACTCATGGATACACACTTGTACACCATGAGTTAGAATGAAGAAAAGGAATCAGATGCTTTGCCCATAAATAGGACAACATTGAACATAATTCTTTTTTTTTTTTTTTTTTTTTTTTCCCCCACCTCTTACTGATACAGTCTCATCTCATTACATTGGCTACACTGGTTGAATATGACTTATGAAAACAAAAACTGTTTAGGTTAAAAATGACCACATTATCTTATCATAAGTGAGGGAGGTAGACATTGGTAGACCAGTCTCAGAAGAACAAGGATAGCACTTAGAATGACTGCATGCCTTCACTAATGAAACTACTTCTCTGTGTGATATTGAATGTAAACTTACATCTGCAGCTAAGGGCTTATCTTGAGTTCCAAGCAGGACCCAGTTTTCTAAAGTATCTCTGAATTAATTTGGTATAGAAATGCAGCTAGACTGAGTGAACAGTTTCACTGGTTTGTTTCCTTGCTGTGAGAAACATTTACTGCCCAGTTTTGTCAGAATGGATGAATTATAGAGATTACATGACCATCACAGAAGAAATCAGTGACAGAGCGTGATGCCAAAACCAGGTCTCATTAGCCACCTGTTAATGTTATGACTTTGGATTGTCCCAAATATAAAGCTTAATGGAAAATGGAATAGCACACTCAATTCAGGGATATGTTCTGATGCACAAAAAATTATAAAATACCTCTTCACTTCTACATGATTTAGACCATAATAAGGATAATTTGTGAAATATTCATAAAAATTATTGAATATTGGAATGTTTTAGCATTCTAACCTAGACCAAGATAGACTTTTTTGAGATATTTTCCACTTAATCGTGGTTTTGAACTTTTACCTGTTTTTTTATATGTAAAAAAGATTCTTGTATTAAAATGTCTTAATATTGAGAAATAATGACACCAACATAAAATGACAAGTATTCAACTCTGGAATTCTTTAACATTTCCACAAGTTTTGCAGAGGTTCTTACTAATGCAGAACCTCAGACGAGCATTTGTAGTATCCGAATACTTTTTAAAGTGTTCCCTTGACAATAAGTTTTAAGTATAATAAAGTAAAAGATTCTTTGACATTGGAATTATGTAAATGTTTTCTTATGGCAATTGACAATAAAAGGCAATGATTCAAAAGCAGAGGTGGCTTACTTACCGAGGTTGTGAATATATTTTTTTTTCCTTTTCCATTTCATGTTTATTGTAAAAATCTCCATACTTTTTCCAACATCTAAATTAAATGTATCTTTTTTTTTTTCCCCCTAGACATTGGGAAGAATTCGTGCATTTTCTTTTTAAATCTTCTTCCAAATGCGAAGTCTGTGACCATGTCTGATCTCCACTGGATCAGCCATCTTCAGCTCCTTCAGTATTTCTGCATGTATAATACTTGCTAGTCAGTATTTCCATACGGATAATGTTTTCTAAACATCTGATAATTGTAAGTACTTTTTACTGGACTTTGTCATTGGTTTGAATTCCTAAATTATGGTGCCCAAAACTCGATGCAGAATTTCTGTGCAGTATTTACCAGTGCCTAGCAGAGCAGAAGGATTTTGCACATTACAAACCTGCTTATACTTCCCAGCTTGGTGTTTATCTTTCTTATAACTTTATGACAATGTCAGTCAATGTTCACATTTTTGTCTATTTTAATCACAACCTTTTTCTGCAGGATTTCAGCTGGCCAGCCACTTCTCATCTTGGATTTGCGTACCTGTTTTTTTGCACTTAAATAAAGAATTTTTCATTTTACCTTGTTGGACTGTGGCCTATCTTTTTGGACCATGTCTCAAATTTGCCATGATCATTTAACAGTTTAATTCTGATATCCAACATGTTGAAGTCCATCCCAGGTGGGATTGTATGCATATTACAATGCATTTTCTGTTCCTTCATCCAACTTAGTAATGACAATATCAAATAGTATCAGACTTAGAAAGAACATCTGGATCCTACTCAGTACATATTTTGGGTTTGACAATTGATAACTACAGCCCAAGAAGAATTTTCAAGTTTTCTTCTCCCATTTGAAATAATTTAATCTCCTTGTGTCAATTACTGAGAAATCCGCTACTTCACTTGTATCAACAAAGGTTCATAAGGCTTGATACCCTTTGTTTTAGATTGCAAATTGTAACAATGGATATTTTGATCTTTTTTATTTCCTGAAAAATCTATATTGGTTATTATCTTTTTCTTGATGTCTAAGTGCTTGCAAATTATTCCCTTGAATAAAAACAACTACCTGTACACCTGTTGTGCGTTGACCCTGTCTGGACACCAGGAGCCCACCGAAGCTGCTCTACCACTCTTCCTTCTCAACTGGACAGGGGAGAGAAAATATGAGAAAGGTTCATGCCATAAAGACAGGGAGAGATCACTCAGCAGTTACAGTCACGGGCAAAACATACTCAACTTGGGGAGATTAGTTTAATTTATTACCAATCAAATCAGAGTAGGATAATGAGAAATAAAACCAAATCCTAAAAACACCTTTCCTTTCTTCCCAGGCACAACTTCACTCTCAAATTCTCTACCTTCTTCTGCTGAGTGACACAGGGGGATAAGGAATGGGGGTCAGTTCATCACACGTTCTCTCTGCTGCTCCTTCCTCCTCAGAAGGACTCATCACACTCTTTCCCTGCTGCGGCATGGGATCCTTCCCATAGGAGACAGTCCTCCACAAACTTCTCCAATGTGAGTCCTTCCCAGAGGCTACAATTCTTCATGAACTGCTGCAGTGTGGTGTCCTCCACAGGCTGCAGGTGGATATCTGCTCCACAGTTAACCTCCATGGGCTGCAGAGCGACAGCCTGCCTCACCATGGTCTTCAGCACAGCTGCAGGTGAATCTCTACTCCAGCACTTGGTTTCTGCAGAGTTGTGTCTCTCACATATTCTCACTCCTCTGTCCAGCTGCAGTTGCTGTTGCACAGGGGGTTTTCATCCTTCTTAAATACATCATCCCAGAGGCATTACCACGGTCACTGATGGGCTCACCCTTTGCCACCAGCAGGTCCATCTTGGAGCTGGCTGCCATTCGCTCTATTGGACATTGGGGAAGTGTCTAGCAGCTTCTCACAGAAACCACTCTTGTAGCCCCCTGATACCAAACCCAGTACAATTCCTTTCATACTTCCCTCTAACAGACACAATACCTTTTTTCTGATCTTCTAGAACCTTTTCCTATCCTCCATAGTTTCCCAAAGAAAATAGATTTATCTTCTAGTACTCCTGTATGAATTTCACCAGACACAACTGATTTGAAAACATCTAATTTATGTAAGCACTCTCTAAACTGCTATTTTCCTGTTTTACTACTCTGTCCTTGATACTGCTAGTCAGCTGATCACAGCTGACTTATTTTGTGAAGACTGAACTAAAAAGACATTAAACATGCTGTCTTCTCCTTTTCTGTGGAATAGCAAACTGACTTGTCTGCCATTTCTAGAGGTATTTTTAAAGAAGCTCTTTCTGTATTACCAAGCCATTGGATTTTTGAAATATATTTTGCTCATCGTTCATTACATGACTTGACTTAACAATGTTCATCCAATTCTTTTATGCTTACTCATGTCACCAGCTTAAATTTTCAGTGCTTTTCCATTTTGCAGGTTTTCACAATACAACCCAGCTGATCTAACATGACCATCCTAGCTTTATGCCGTTTGAAATAGTTTGTGCTTGTGCCCTTGATGTTGTTTAAAGAACTCCTAACTGTCCTAAACTTTTTTTTCGGTGTATTTTCCATGGAAACTTCTTCAGTCGTTCTCTTACTTCATCAATTTTGCTGTTCTGAAGTTGTTTTTCTCCTATTTCCCCTTCTTATACTGCGAGAAATGCAGACTCTATAGGTCATTGCTATCTCAGTTGTGTTCTGCTTTCACATTCTCACCACAGAATAATGCCAGGAAGGAATAATTTCTGAGACTGGATACACAGATTGACTTTAAAGGAACTATCCTCAGGATTCAAGGTCTCTTACTATAGCTAGAATATCAGTCTAGAGGGATCGTTCTGACATCTGTATAGAGGTGTTAGTCAGAGAAGCATAGTCTATGTACCTCCATTAAAGAAAAGGAATTTAATTTGGAGTTTCAAATTTACTCACATCTCTAGGTTTTTCTCTCCATTCTATAACGATCAAATTTTCATTTGCATTTTACAAGAAGTTTTTCTGGCAAGATATCAATGTGTGCTACTAGGTGTGACTGAGATTTTTTTCCCTGAAAATTGAACTACTGCAAATGTAAACGTTTTTGTAAGCTTGAAATGCTAAGGCTTTTGTATTTGAAATCATGTCATAAGCAGAAATTATATTTTCGACCCTGTTTCAGCTATAAAAATGGAAATATAGAAAAAGGGTTGCATATTGTTGAAAATTGAGTTTGTACTGAAATTACATAATAAAGTTTTCTCCATCATTTCACATTCTAATTGTGTAAGTATTCACTAGATACAAATAGTACAAATGTAAATTTTAAAGATGATCTCTTTATCTGAGAAGAAAAGTACGTTCTAATACACATCCTTTCACTCTGTTTGACTGAAGACATTTTTTTCCCCTTTTCTGTCTGCCTCTTCTCTCCCAAAAATAATGAATAAACCTAGGGAATATTTTTTTTTTTTCACAGCTCAATCACACAAAGCACCTCCTTCACAATATTTTCAGAAACAAGTGGAATTTTTGTCTAAGTGGGTGAAAAAACTCGTCCCAGTCAAGACACTGGAAATTTCTATTAGCTATGTCCAAATTTAGAAGATGAACACAAGGTAGACACTGACAGCAAAGATCACCCTTAAGGATATTTAGAAGAAAATCCATCATCTGTAAAACTGAAATGATAACTGCCATTAGCTACCAAGGATGTATTTCTTGTAAATTTTCCAAAAGACAAAATGCATTTACTAAGAAGGTAAACTGTGGCTGTCAGCATTAAAAAAAAAAAAAACCCCACAATCAAAACCTAACAAAAAAACCCATCCAAAATCAACTGTACCTAAAAAAAAAACCCCAAAAAACTCCACAAACGTAATTATAATTGACAAGCTCAGTGACTAAAATGATTTTAACAGACTAATGTAGTGGGACAGTTTGCAAAGCTATTATGTACTATGGTCTAACTATCTGCTTATGAAAGCGGCTACCTTTTTGTTTTGTGAAAGAAATTAAACACATTTAAGGTCAGAAAGATTTTTTTAAAAAAATTGATCTCTGCAGTACTTAATATAGTAATCATGACATTTCAAACTGCTCGTTTGCACAAATTCATATATTTCGTTATACAAAAAAATTCTCAGGTTATAGAATTTCTGTTTGATTTGTACCAGGATAAAGCTATTTTGTTGATCAATAATATATTTAAGGAATTTGTGTGAAGGAAGCTAGATATATATGCAGTGGACTCCAATTTAATGCTAATTTCCGCTTTAATTGCCTCTATTTTAGTATGGTATTCAGAGATAGCATTAAACATTGGTGAAATAATGGCCATCCCTATCCAAAACGATTGCCTTAAAACATCTCACTAAACAAGTGTGTTATATATGTGTGTATGTGTATATGTTTATGCAATGCATATATAAGGAAATAATGTTCAGTGCAGCACAGAACAGTATTTCCTTATTTATGCCTGAACTTTTATTTAAATTGTGTAAGGCAGAAACTCCTACTCACTCCATGAGACATTGCACACAAAAAAAGGAATGTTGTCCTTTTCCCAAATTGCTTATAGTTCACAAATAATAACAGGCAGGTGCTTCAAATATCTTGAAGCACAAGACAGGAAGGAGATATTTACAGATATTGTGGTAACTTGTAGTCACAGAGCATCTGCTGGATTGTTTGAAACCTAGACTGATTGACTAAGAAGCCTCCAGGGACTGTGAGATTCCTAAACAATAACAACATAGAGACAGTTCTTTGAACAAAAACACTAGAGATTGGAATGGAAATCAGTTTTCCTCATAAGAGATACAACTTTGGGGAGGCGGGGGAGGGTAGTTCTATGTTAGTGCCTGTATTAAATCTCAAAAAACAGGTCTAATTTCCTCCCACTGAAAACTAACTGAAGCAAAACATTTCTCAAGGCCTATTTTTTTGCCTAGAAAAGAGTAAGGTGGAGATCTCAAGAGGCTTTCAATGAAACTGATGTGAAAACCACAGATGCATCAGTGCGGCAAGACTTCGTTGCTTCAAAAGGTTTTCACAAGTGGAAGGAAAGACTGAGACAACTCAGGTAAATGAAGCAGTGAGCAGGTTTTACAAAATTGGATCAGGTTATATTGCCAAACTGAAACCAAAAAGTTATCATGATCTGCAACAGCTCCTTTATCTTTTCTAGCTCGTGGGAATCACAGAAAATAGTGAAGAAAATGAGTACCTAACTGAATATGTAGGTAGTGGTGTGTGCACTTTAACAATACAATAAACTTTAAAGGAAAAATACCATACAAAAGAAGAAAAGTATATGTTGTTCATTACCTAGATACAACTGGTAAGATGAGGAAATGTAGTAGTTACATGCTGGAAAAAATTTTTTAAAAAAATTGTCCGTTAACTTGTAAGGGGCCTTGTCAGAATCTCATGTGTGCTCATGCCTGTGTTGCTACATACCCATTTCTACAAGGTTGGAAAAAGCCAGTGAAATCCCTACTGAGAACTGACACAGGTGCAGAAATGCAAAAGAACTCTGTATTGCATTTGAACACTGGTTTGAAAAACAAATCTATGGAAACGATTCATGTCATTGTTTGCTGTGTGCTCTTTTACGTCTGCACTATGCAGAATAACAAATAAAAATTTCTTTTAGTGAGGTTTATAAATTTACAGTGTGGCTGGATCCTATTATCCACAAGGTATGAGCCACCTCTGAATGTGAGGACTGAAAAAATCCTGTTCAGTCTTTCATGTCTGTAAAGAGAACTACCCATTGAGCCAAATTTCCTCAGCCCCCGGGGAGAAAAATCAGCAGGGGTAAGGAATGTATTGGCTGAAAATGCTTTTAACAGCTAGTCTGGCAATTGGCTCTGTTCTTAATGGTTGGCTGTACCAAACTGGCCCAACCTGTTGCCAGCATAGCTAGACACATTAATTAGGACAGTAGCGTAGAAAAGAAAGGCACATTAAAGAGGAAACTCAAACAACTTGTCATATGCGCTACAAAAAAATTTAATGCATTTAAGTCTAGACCAAAAAGTTCCTGTCAGAGAATATAGTCCAACTGGTATTCTCATATGAACACTCAGAGATGCTTGAAGTATCAGAAAACTTTTAGAGTTAATCAATGTTTTGATGACACTGACCCAGATGGACTACAATAGATAAACAGTTTATAAATAACATCTATTAGCTCTTAGAAAGCTGAGGAACTTATTTGTCTTTTACATACAGTGATAATTAGCTTGAAAACAAGCCATGATGGAATATTTGTTTATAAAGCTTGCTTATAACAAGGAATCTATAAGTCCCACTGTTCTGCTGGAGTTTATCTACTCAGCTGAAACACTGAGTGTCATGGAAGTTATAGGCTCCTACTACAGCAGTACTCAATTCCAATAACCTGTTGTCCTATATCATAGTAAATTGTACATTTTGTTTCCACATGTCCATTTGAGTGAAGAGTCCAGGAAGAGCTCAGTCTATGAGAAGTCCTAATTTTATTTTTTTTCAATTTTTCAATCACTGCCTCCAAACATGCTCATATACATGCCCTATTAGAGTTCTTCGAAACAGCATTATTCTCAGTAAGACAATACTTCACCAGTTATTCCTTCCAGCTGGATTTGACAACTAGCAAAGCTCAAAAAAGATATGTTTAACTTTAAGTGCGACTGTTAATGTGGAACGTGGTATTGGTCCTGGTGATCCAAAACTGTAATAGGATGTAACAGACACATGTAAAATGCCAATCATTCCTTAATTCCTTGTTCAAACTAAATTATAGAATACTTAGGGTTGTTCAAAACTCCCACAAATTCTCCATCAATATGGTTTTAATATAATTTTATAACTAATTACTAAATTAAATGTCAAAGTAAATACGCCGAGAGTAAATTAGAGAATTATATTCATTCACTTGAATATTGAAATAAAATTCTAATCGGTTACATATTTTCAAGTTTTCAATGTGCCACAGTTTGTTTATGCTAATTAGAGCTGTGCATATAATGGGGCAAAAAATGCATGCTCCCCGTTGCCAAAACATATCCTTCATTAATCTTTATCAATTTATTATTTACGTGGAAGGAAATTTAGCAAGTCAAAATACTAATTTTTCATTTCAAATGCTTTCTTTAATAAGGCTAAAAAAACATAGCTCAAATCTGAAGCTAAGCAATTTGTTTAATTCAATGGCATTTCAGCTTTTTTTGTAATTGCCTACAAAGAGCAAAACTGTTATTTGCACTTTTATTGGAAATGCTGAATGCAAAATAGGATTTTAAAATGTATTTGGTGTGTTGACAGAATGAAGCTAGAATTTTAGCCAGAAAGGGAACATAATTTTCTCTGTGCATGTAGAAATATAGAAGGAAAATCTAAAATGATTAGCAAAAAAAATCTTTTACAACGTGATTTAAATCATTGTTACTAGATTCAAGAGTCATCAACTTCATGAGTTACAATCAAATTAATTCCTAGTCATTTTAAATAAGATGCATGCAAAGAAAATAGTAATCTAAGTTTTCTTGTCTGTTTAAGGTCTCAGAAGGACAATACTGCATTATTCACCTCACAGCCCTAGTACAGAAAACAAATAAACAAACAAAACCCACCAAAACCCTGCAAGATAATGACTCACACGGTCATCTATGTAGCTTTTTAAAGAGAATTTTTTTCTCTTAAACACGTTTGAATGAAAGGCACAGTGCTAAAAATGGCCAATTTATATTAATGATCAGTCAATATTGGCATACAAAAAAAAGGAGAGAAAAAAAGTGAGAAAAAGAAAGCAGTAATAAAATTAAAAAAAAAAAAAAGAAAGAAGAAATCAGTACGTCTTGATGATTTAACTGAAATGAAACAAGGAAAATGCTAAGGCATGTTTCTTCCATCAACTGGTTTCAAATGGAATATAATCACACTTCTAAAACCAAGCAGGACTGAACCCTGTCAATGTTCCTGAAGTTGTGCCTGGTGATTCATGCTCTCACAGCAAGCTGTCCCAAACGATGATCCCTTTAACGTGGTATTTTACACGCCGCAGCTTTATCTGTTCAGGCAAATACATACTCCTATGTCTAGAGCAGTGCCCTAAGCGGCGGAGGGGGCTGGGCACCGATGCTCAGCTGGCTGTGCTGTTAACCTTTTACTGCAGGCATAACAATAGAAATCTGGCATGCTTTTGGGCAGTGATAGCTGGCATCCCCCCAGACAAATCACAGGCAAGTTTGAGGGGGTTAGTGTAGGTCATGGTTCATTCCTAAAAGTTTGAAGGCAGTTGTCTCATTTCA
This sequence comes from Leptosomus discolor, assembly GCF_034619465.1. Lineage (NCBI taxonomy): Eukaryota > Metazoa > Chordata > Aves > Leptosomiformes > Leptosomidae > Leptosomus > Leptosomus discolor. The sequence goes on along the minus strand of NC_141392.1, from coordinate 79,674,690 downwards.
GAGGCTGGAAGAGTTTAATCCTATAGTCACGGCCAGACTCTGCCATTTGGCATGAGTATTAGAGAAGAGGCTCTTTTCTATATTGTTTACTGTTATACATGTAATACACTTGCCCTCTATGCAGCAGTAGATTTTCTGAAAAGCACTGAAGTAGTAAAGTCATTTGGTTTGTTTGTAATATTTCCAATAATGAAATCTTAACAAGCTCACCCTGAGTTTTCTCTGTGCTTAGGGGAAAACTAGCTGTCTCACAGAGTACCATGAACACAATATATGATTCATGCAGATTACATATTTCCATAAGAACCAAGTTAACTGGGACTGTGTTCCTAGTTTCAACATCTCTTCTCCAAAAAAAAATCATAATTTAGCTACAGGGAGATCATTGAAAAAGCAACAAAAAATTAAACTGATAGGGAACTACCATCATTTCTTTCACTGCAAATCAAAAAGGGCTAAAGCCCCAAGTACACAAAGTGGAGAATTTCAGCATTTCCATATTAGCAATTCACTATGCCAAACTGTGCAAATCTAGAACTATTCACTAAAGGTATCTATGAATAATTTAAATCAGTAAATAATTCCAAGCTTTTTGCAGTTTGAGAAACCAAAAGTCATGGTAAAAAGAGGTTCATTAGCTTGGCACCCAGTTATAATTTGCCATAGAAGAACCTACCAATATTTTAAAGAATTTTAGAATAAGGGAGATACAACATCTTCTATAGATCTGTTTTAATTAAGACTTTGAAATTTATTCTTAAATGCCTCCTAGCTTACTTGAGAAAACATTATAAACTGCCTCCAACTGCTGTAGATCAACTCTTATAGGCGAGTTATTCTATGAATTTAGAGAACCTTTAGCAACTCGGTGTTAACCCAGGATGAGGATCTCTTAGAGCTATAGAAAAGATCATGGTGTCACAGACACCCAACGAAAATTAGTTCCTTTCTCCACATTTTCACTTACACTTGCACCGCTTTTTTCTTCACTTTCAAATATATTAGTAAGCTTCCATGCAATTTTTTCTCGTATTTCCTGCTTTATTATTATCCCTGCATATTTTTAATGTTTGTATGTATGTTTGTATACATGCTCTAACACAGTACAAATAAAGAAAAAGCCTATTGGAGAAAAATATGAAACATTTTTCACTGTAATGCTATATTTAAGGTGTTGACATAAAACTTTATATGTCACTCATAAATGCAGCTACTGTTTTATAGCAAGATGTATACAGAATGTGTGTCACAAACAGGTTTGATTCAAAGAATGTTAACTGCCTCCTGACTTTGCTGAAGTTTAGAGAAAAAAACCCTAATAAATCTTTGCTGAGATAACACGTATTATTCAAAGATGTGTAACAGTTTTTATAGACAATAAAAATCTTTTTGCTTTGGAAGATAACAAGGAAAGCGTTTATTTGAACTCCAGCTAATTTTGTTACAACATAAAAAGTCCGATTTACTGAGAATTTTCTATCCAAATAAGTGACTTCAATTATCACTGTGGAAATGAGGTGACATTCAAAGTTGATATACAGCAAACCCATCTGTCAGTCTTTATTTGAATGTCAATAATACGCATTACTCCAACGAGAGGAGACCTTGCCTGAGGAAGGAAAAGTCTAAGCCTGTCAGAAGGCAATTTCTTTTACAGCAAATAGAAAATCATTTACCCATGTTTAAGATTTTCTATCTGTTTGTGGTATTTCAGGTACCACTGGATTTAATGGAATGCTGTATTTTTTCTTTTGCTGATGTAGTATAGAAATGGTAAGGAACAAACCACACAATGAGAAAGGGGAACAAAGAGGTAAGGAATCATAACTGCAGTAGTTCATCACAACTGTAGTAGCTCATACCAGTTCATTTGCAACTGAAACTGATTAAAAAACTTCCACATAAGGAAGAGAAAGAACCCACAAGAAATCTTAACTACTGGACTTAAGGCAAATGCCCAGTTAATACACTCCTAAATGTTAAGCAGCTTGCACGTAGGGTTTGCAATTTCGTGCTTTTTATCAAAAGATAAAAAAAATCCCCCTCCTAGACCCCAATGTTACTGAAATGGTTTATATTCATGGGTAAGCTGAATTGTTGAGCTAATCATCATGTCTCCCTGACATCTTTTGCAAAGAAAAACTAATTCTCACACTCCATGAGGTGGACAGACCCAAGAAAGACTGAGGTCAATGCTGAGGTATTGAGTCCCACTGGCATCAGGATAAGCAAACAAATCAGTCTCTTCATTTCTTCTTTATCTTTCTTCTGTTTAAGGATGTAGATCTTTGTTCTTGCAGCTGTAGTACAGCAAGCACATTTCTAAGAGACTATAGCTCTCATTAGGGTCCCTAATTTCCATATCATGAAAAGAATTTTAAGAGTCAAATGGCGTTGAGAGACTGAGTAAGACTTCCACCTTTTGCATATAAAGTAATTTTGAATAAACTTTGTACTTTTAAGCTAATATCTGTGGAGAAAACAACCATAAGTGCCATGCTTGCCACAACTGGAGGGATTCTGAATGCAAATTTTATGCTGCTCCAGTTATTATTATTATTATTATTATCATCTTTCCCTGGACTTTATAAGAAGCAGGCATTTTACTTGTCCTTTTCAGCTTCCAACTTTTCTACTTGGTCATAAGTTTGAATATATGGTCACATTAAATATATATTTTAGAATTACCTTTCACCATTCAAAAATGCTGGATAAAAAGATTTAGTTTAAAATTTCTATTATGTGCATTTGTACTCCCCTCTCACAGACATAACAAATTTATTCTGTGAAGTTGTTGCATGACTAAATCCAGTCAAGAAGTTGTGAAACAAAAGACTTGAATGCATCTGGAATGTGGGGTTTAGCACAACCTTACCCAAAGCCACTGTCTTCCAAAATTTGTCTTCATCACTTACTCCTAACTCCACAGGTCACTTTCACAGCAAAGACAATACAAAAATTCTGAATTGAGCAGCAGTGGATTGCAGCTGCAGTACTTGGAGAGCGATTTATTAAATATACAAACATGACAGGCTAAGTCAGGAAGCAAAGTACCTTCAACTGAGACTGTAGCAGTGTGTGAATATAGTTTTCCAAATAAGACAGCAGACCACAGGATATTGGTATTTATAAAACAAATCCTGTGAAAAGCCCTAGATGTAGATGGCTACAAGGGATGGGGAGATATTGCTCCATTGGACCGAGTTCCATTCAATGTATTGCTTGCACTACTTGTTTAAAAACAGACATTTTCCTTTGAGATCTTTAAATAGGTTGTGATATTTGAGAGGGTTACAGTTCAACAAAATGAATACAGAAGGGAATGTTAAGCTGGTACAGAAAGGAATTGGTTTAAATAAGGCATGTGGAAATCTGTTGCCTTATATATGGTTTGAATACATTAATGAATTTCCTATTTGCCTTAGGAAAATAGACACATGACTGCAGAATATATACAGCAACCTTTTGACCAGTAAAATTTAGTTTGCAAGGGTTGTATAATTACATTATTCTCGAAGAGATACAACGCAAAACATTTTTATACTCTTATAGATAACTTATTTCTGGAAGGAAAAAAAAAATCTCTGTAACTGGTATGATAGGCTTAATACAATATTCTTTCTATTCATTTCCTGTCCAGTCATTTCTGGAGTAGATGTGACTTGAGAGAGCTATCTGACTGCTATTTTGTACACAGATTCTGACCTCAGAAAAAAGTCTGTGCCCATTCTATAGTAGAATATGCCCTATTTCAAAGTTGAAAGAATCTCATATCAGAAGTGCTGAACTTTTCAACAGCTTGGGATCTCATTAGAAAGTTTTCTCACAAAATCAATATTTTTTTTCTGAAGCCATCCAAGTAATGAAATTTAATAAACAATTTTAGTTACAAGCTAGCTATCTTCTAGATTTCAGACTTCTTTTTCAGAGATGATGTGGATTAGTATTAAATACAATATAGGAATCTTCTTTCCAAAGACTTTAAAAACAAAGCTTTGCTAGGTAAGAGACTTTACAGCAGTCTTTTTACAACAGGATTCTCAGCATACAATTTTGGCTGGTTTTAATAACACCATTTTTTTGTACATCATACATTCCTAACTAGGATCTAGTTAGATGGTATTTGAGGACTCTATTGGATGTATATTTGTGACAGTTTTATTAACTATAGAAAAGCATTTTAATATGGAAATTGTTTAGGAGCTCGTTAGTTCTGACAGGGCAAAGTGATTCTGTGTATGCAAGCAGATACTGAGTTTCAAAAATATTAAAACCTTGAATGAAAAATATATTGATTGTTTGAGGTATGCAGCAAAAGTTTATGCTGACAGGTTTATGATGCAATATGCAATGTACACACATATAACAAATGCATTTGTGTCTACACCGTGTTGAAAAAATAAGAGTTGCAGTAATTAATTATCTGTTTCAGTTCAATTTGCTTTCTGTTGGGAACATCTCATGCTGTTTTATAGTACTTAATAAAATCTAATCCATTAGACAATGTGATAGAATCTTATAATATATACTGACGGCAGGCCCCCTTTGGTTCTAAAACCAATTTATATGTAGATGATACCCATTTTAAATCTCCTCTAAAATAATTTAGTTTACATTTACAAATACTACAAGCTAAGTACTTCTTGAAGGCCAACATTAAGTTCACAAATTCTTTTCATTGTGCTGTTCATGTAAAAAAAAATATAATGAATCTCAAAAAAAAAAAAGATACATTTTTTCAAGGTACAAGCTAAAACCTCACAATGTTCATTAATTAGAAAACCAAACAAGAATTGAGACAACTATAATGTAATTTTGGGACTTGTTCTGAAAGTTCATTTCTAGCATACACGGAAATACAAATTCATAAATAGAGCAATTGTGAGATTTTCTGAAAAAGAAAACAGAAAAAACCCTTTGTTTTCCTCACCAAGGATGGATCTGTCTAAACCAGAACTGATTGTGAAATAAAATGTGGTTTTAAAAGAAATTTGATATCAGTAAAACATTGTTTTATTGCCCTTTTTAGCCAACCGTTTGGACGTTACATGTGCTTTCTAAATTATTTTTAAAATTTTTTTTGCAAGTGTAAATATAGTAAAATAAGAATATAAAAATAAAGAAACTGAAATAGCAAATATTTGTATACAAATAGTATTTATTAGGTAGTTGAGAAGGAAGCTAGAGCATTCTATAGCATCCAGACTCAGAAGGAAAAAAAAAAAAAAACAACCAAAAAACACCACAACTGGATCTTAACAATTGCAGGACAGAAAAACTACTTCCCACAAAACCATATCAGAAAAGCACACACCATTAATTTGATTAATACAAACTTTAATTATGACAAGCAGAAAACATTAAAAAGAACAAATCCTATATCTCTAAATTTTCTTTACAAGTGAATAACTTGCTGATTTAACTTCTAAAAATAAACAGTGTTCTAGGGATCTTATATGAACAATCACTATATATGAAAATTCTGACTGCTGATGGATTTTGTTGTAGAATCTGCTACCAAAGAAAAGATCAGAAATCACAGTCCCCTATCTAATGCAAAGGTGACCTTTAAAATTTTCTATAACCGGCCACATTTGCAAAGGGGGTCTTTGCATGCTACATTATTCACATGGTCCCCAACAGTCCTTTTTTATGACCAGTCTAAAACAGGAGAAAAAGAGGGCTTTGGGCCTGCAAACTGAGAGATGAAACTTAGGAGCTATTCCTCTATGCTTGCAAATGGTGAGAAGACAGTAGAAAGAAAAACATTTTGGCTTCTATTTCCTATTTTACGTGCAAAATTCTTCTAGAAATTAGAAGCTGGGATAAATTAGTCAACAAAATTGAAACTTTGAATTTATTTTCTGTAATTATTATTCATTTATCTCTAAATTATAATTATCATGCAGCTGTACTAAAACATTTCTGAACCCAAGGATATTATTCTCAGAGGAAAATCTTTTGTGTAGTACAGATCTACATTATGCTTTGCCCTTGGAGGCGTTACTTTCTAAATAAATATACAAGTATCACACTGGCAACATTTTAACAAATAAGTTAAAAACTAAAGATTCTTATACTGTGCCTCAAGTGTCAAAAGACAGTCAAGGTATTAGCTCAGTTTTTTCTGAGGGATTCATGTCAAGTTTTGACATTTCAAAATTTGACAACTGAGCTTATTTTAGTTATTCTAATCTCCTTTGTAGCTGAGAGGAAGAGAGAGCAGCCTGCATTTAGAGTTAGAACTTTGTGATAAAGACTGAGTTTCTGGGATAAAAATACAGCAAGCCTGCCCACTACCAAGAAAAACCTCACTTGACTGGAAAGCACAGCACACACTCATCAAGCACTTGATAACAGCAATATAAGTAATAGAGGACAAACTTAGAGCACCTGTGAGAGAGGATCTACGTGTGTTTCTAGATACTGATGGTACGATATATTTCTCTGTCTTCATCTTCCTTGATTCACTTAGAAATTCCTAACTTTTTTTATTACTTTTTTTATTCATATTTCTTCATTAGACCTTTTCATGTAAAACAATTAACCCAAAAGCCGTTCTAAAGCATATGCCTGTGAAGTGAAAGAGGGCCCAAAAAGATTTCTCAGTGCTTATTTATGAATAGACGTAGCCAGATTAATTGCATTAATGTTTAATGGAATAAATATTCAATTACTTTTGCAATGGTCTTTCAATTAAGTAAACTCTCCACAGTCAATTTGAGTGTCAGAAGAATGGGATTGAAACTAGACATTGTTAACTACAAATTAAAGTCCATAGAACTTTTTTTCTTCACTCCTATTTAAAAAGTAGAATACAGAATTTTCAATTTTGTGAAATAGTTATACAATAGATTATCTACAAGCTTGTTTTATGAATTGCAGTGTAATTTAAGTGCTTCTTTCCACAGAGGAATAGCAACAGTAGTATCTAGTGGAAAGTACAGATTATTGCACATGACCTTCTTCACATTGGTACGTCCTTTAAAGCACACAGAAATTCCTGCATACGTACTCGCTATGACTTTTAAATAACAAAATTGAATGAAATAATGAAGTCGAAAACGTGTTATGAATTTCTAATCATATTGTGAAAAAAAAATATTTAATTCGCTGTATAAGATGTTGTCCCTGTTGTTACAAACAAAATAATTGCGGTCTATTCCTGTGTTTGCCATGTACACTTAGATTTTCCAGGATTTTTTAATATTTAAAATTTCTCACAAGATTATGAGAATAATGTAAAAAAACATGAACAATTTAACTTCATGAAGTTGATTCAGCTTCATGGCGGTTAACAGGTGGAAGTAAAGATATGAGGCCAGATTGTTAGCTTCTATAAGTTTTAGAATAGCTCAGCTGATGACAGTGAATATGTGTTCCAAATTCCACAGCTAAGATTTTAGGCCTCATAAGCTGTTTAGAAAATAACTGATGTTGAGCTAACTTTGTCTTCTTGTCTGCTTCCTTTGTTGAAACAAAACCACCTTTTTGGTCTAATTCTACCACAGCTTCTCCTTTCACTTCTGTCATAAGCCCGAGTGATTTCAGTTCTATTTATTACAATAGAGCTACTTGCACTAATAAAAGAAGTTTCTTGCAATACTTATGAGAAATAAGAATGTTCCTTTATTATTAAAAAATTAGAACAGCATCTCAGTCTTTACATATAGCCATCTAAAATTGATTTTGAACAGCAATTCAGCTTACATATGTATATAAGCACACATTCATTTAATATAATATGTTGGGGTTTGGCTGTAATGAACGATTCAGAAGTGCTGTAGCTTTGTCATTGTAATTACACGTTTTGTTACACATCGCAAAACCATTAGATTTAGTAGTTCTGACCAAGGGCCCAGATTTTGGTCTAAGCCAGAATATTGTCTCAAATATCGGATGAAGGTTGATTATGAAAGAGCAAGAACATGGCACTGAATAATGATTACACTGATTATTCTCCCATGTCCTGACTTTTTCTAGCTCTCAGGATCTTCTAAGCTGTCACAGTTTGCCTATTTGGTAATCTCTTGGTAATTTCTCTTCCAGGCTCCCCTTCAATAGTCTGTACTAAAAAATAAAATAGCTCCACAATTCTACCATCCTTGTGTGTAAAGCCATCTTCTTTTGTTTCTTTTTAACCTGACTGCTGGCAAATGATGTTGCCTAGTGCTTATGCTGAAAGACAGTGAACATTTACTGCTATTCACCCTACATCACTCCTGATTTTGTAGACCAGTGTCATATGCACCCTTCCCCCCACAAATTACCTCTTTGCCATGAAGTCATATTTTGATATATAACTGATTATTCTCCCTTCAGTCAATACTCTTTTGTGCACCCGTTAAAATGATTCTTTAAAGGTTCCTCATAAATGACATTTATTTCACACACTACATGAGAAATACCGCTGTTGCCTGAACGAAGCTGATCTTCATTTTTCCTTTCAAATTTTATTCCATTTCCAGTTTCTTGTAACTGCAGTGGGGAAGTTACTATTTACATGACTGATGACCTGCTCCAACTAGTAATATGATCTTCAGTTCTATTTATTGATTAAGCATTCAATTAGCTAAGAGGAGCAAAACTGAAAGGAAACAGTATATTTTTCTCCAATTTAGAGAAAAAAAGAGTGAACTTGTTTCATTTATGAGAGAATGTAGGACAAATCATGACTGATTCAAATCAAAAAGGAGGGAAAAGCCCCACAGACATTAAACACCATTAGAACTTTTGCTGACAGATGATATAAAAATGTTCCTTTGAAAATACTATATACATGTTTTAATAAGCAAGAAGATGTGAAACTGTTACATTTTGGAAACTGCATAAATATTTGTGTAAAAAAGGCATTGCTTGAACAGTCTGAGGAAAACTTCTGCTAGCATACTTCCCATGGTTCTATTAATGACAGTTTTGGGGTCTGGTGCATTTGGCTGTCCTTCTGACACTACTCTTCCCCATTTTGAAAGAAGGTTCTCACATTTGGTAAATAGATTTTTCTTTTCTTTTCTTTTCTTTTCTTTTCTTTTCTTTTCTTTTCTTTTCTTTTCTTTTCTTTTCTTTTCTTTTCTTTTCTTTTCTTTTCTTTTCTTTTCTTTTCTTTTTTCTTTTCTTTTCTTTTCTTTTCTTTTCTTTTCTTTTCTTTTCTTTTCTTTTCTTTTCTTTTCTTTTCTTTTCTTCTTTTCTTTTTTCTTTTCTTTTCTTTTCTTTTCTTTTCTCTTTTCTTTTCTTTTCTTTTCTTTTCTTTTCTTTTCTTTTCTTTTCTTTTCTTTTCTTTTCTTTTCTTTTCTTTTCTTTTCTTTTCTTTTCTTTTCTTTTTAATTTAAATAGCTTCCCTCCAGCTAACCTGTCTCCATATTTAGCTAATATTTACTTTGTTTCCCTATCTGTTTACAGGTGCTTTTAAAACGGCAGGGTTTTTTTTGTGGATCCAGAAATTTTCTGGTCATATCACAGTTAAGATTTATCTTCAACTTAATAAAAATTAGGCATCCCGTATCTGTCATTGTACAGTCTTTTCCTATGGTCAAAGGACAAAGGCACTTACAAAGACAATATATTTTGATTCTTCCAGGCAAATGTTTAGGGTTAGATTGTTTGTTCAGTGAAGATAAGAAGATCCTATCTTTGAGTAGATTAAATGTCTAAAGTAAAAAGTAGATGAATCCTACTTAACTTACTTTCTTCAATCTAAACAATGAACATACTGTTTCTAGCAAATGATGCCATTGTTGCATGCTGGCTGTAGAGATATTACTACAGATGCAAAATTCAAGATAAAAAAGAAGTTAGATTGTCTGATAGAGGATACTCCATCCTGCTTCTCTTCTGGGCAATTCAATGGAGCTCTCGTAGAACGGAGAGAGATGAACACTGAAACACTACCAGTGAGCAGTTTTTCTTTAGAGGCACATTCTCTACAGTGCCACAGCTATGGCATAATGAAATCATAAACTTTAGTACACTACATTTTCACCTGTACATTCTTACAGAAAGGTAAATCTAATAGTTCCTCATCTGAAGAAAAAAAAATGAAAACAAGGACTGATACTGGCTGCCCTAGTTTATCTCAAAACTCTGAGGTCAAGTTAGGTGAGAAAGGGGAGATCATATTATCCCAGTGCACCACTTATCATCTGCTTTCATGTGCAATACTTGAGATGTCCAGGTGCTTAAAGTCTTTTCAATAATTCTTCAAGACTTTGCAGCTCAAATAGATATATAATTACTTTAGAAGAAGAAATTTCTCACTATATATTTGTGGTGAGTATATTTTCAGCCCAGCTAAACTCCAAAATGGGAAGGCAATGGTGAGCCTGAAGGACTGAGGCATCACTTCACTGAGTATCATAACGCCTGAGCCAAAGGAACACAACAAAACCCAGGGTCCTGAGCTAGATAAAATGCAAGGGCAGAGGGAGAACCAATGTAGGCACCCAAAGCTGGGTAGCTGAGGCAGCCCACAGCTGCACGCCAATGATCTTGTTCTCTGTTCTTGAAAAGATGAATATTGTAATCCTGATCACTCTCTTGATTGTCAGTGAAAACTCCAATCATTAAACAAGAGACTTGCAGTTATTATGGGTGTTACCTCAAACCCGATTCATGAAGGGAAAGATCAAAGCCAGAGAAGACCCTAAGCTTGAGCAGCTGGGGCAGTGGAGGCAGCAAAGGCAGAGGAGTTCCTCAAGGCCATGCCCAGGCAGAAGCTACCTGCAGGGTGGGTTGCTTTCACCTCAGGGAGCTTCTGCACACTGACTGACACGGCCATGCTAGGCAGAGCTTGCCTCAATAGTTGTTATTTCATCCTCAGTCAGAGACTCAGCTAAGCCCTGAAGAAAACAAATACACCAAGATTTCTCTTTGCCCCTCAAACTGATCTTCACATAATCCACAAGAAGGGCCTCTGTGGATGAACAGCCTCAAAGTAGTAAAATATTTTGAATCAATTCTCTCTTCCAAAGAAATTTATCCTGTTGTCTGCTGTTTTTGAGATTCAGGTCCACTGTTGATGCTTCCCTGACACAGACAGTCTGACTGCTGCCTGATCTTCAGGGGCCATGTTGCTTGACAGTATCCATCTCATTCTTACCCTCTAGCTGACTTAGTCCCCTAATAAAATTTATTGCTGAAATTTAGATGCATATTTTGATTATCTCTAAAATTAAGCAAAGTGAGGGGCTTTTGACATCTGAACAACAGAATTCAGCACTTGTAATATTTAACCTAAAAAAGGACTTGCCATCTACAATTTCTTGGGGTTTATTTTGTTTTGATTTATTTTCTTCTCCATTTCCTACTAAGAGGATTATTTCGCCTCGCTTCCCTGCAGTAGATTAGAGGGGAAACACAATTTAAGGAAAATTCCTACCTAGTGCCATGCCCATCCATTAGTTTCTCATTTTTGTTCCTAGTCAAATAAAACTTATGACCACTTGTCATCCAAATTAAGACCACTTTTTGCTTCTCAGATAAGAAGCTTCATGAATTACAGCCAACAGGATCTAACATTTCAGCGGTAAATGCTGCAAACAAAGCATACATTGTTAAAATTAACTTAAAACTGAATTAAGCACTTATTCAATCCTGGTTTTGTAGGAATTGTCTTTAGTCCAAAAGATGGAAAACATCCCATCCTACCTGTTCTCTGCTTTCACCTTTGGATTAAAACAGAAGCTTAATAATAAGGCCATCCGGATTTATTTTTGCAGATTAAATAGAACAAGTAAAGATAAGGCTGTAGTCCAAATGAAGAGGCAAAATGGAAATAATTTTGGAAAATTAAGAAAACGTGAGGTCATAGTTTTAAGGGACATCAGACTTGGCAATCTTTGAAACCCAGTGGATTTCTGCTTCCTACTTTGATAGATAAAGACTACTGCTGTTGTGCAGTATGAATACCAAAGATACAAATACACACACCCAAGAGCACATAGACAAGCCATGAGTCAGCACAGATAGGAGAACAATGCCTTTACTGATGCTCACTTCAACTCAAACAGCAGTCAAATAAACAGGGACAGCTCGAATGACCAGTCATACTCCTCTCCAGCTGATCATGACTGAAGTTTGCTGGTGGAGCATACACCCACCCTCACTCTCACAAGCCCAGTTACACGAGTAGTTTTCTTGAAGCCTGGCTTAGCTGTTAAGTCCATGTTCTTATCAGTTACACAATTCCAGCTGAAGGTCTTCAAGACTATTCCTTCAATGGCTCATCAGTCAGAGACATGAGCGCTCTGCTCCTTGTTATGGCCACTGATATCTACTGCTCCACAAGATTTGTGTTTTTTTCGCTTTTATGGTTAGTTGCCATTAACCTGATATCATATGACATATCCTTATAAGCCAGATGTTCTTGCATACAGGGCATCAGATTTGTGGAGCAGAATCAACATAATCATAGTACATTTTTATTCCAGTGATGCATATGTGCTTTAGGATGAGCAAGTCTAGCTTACCAGCCAATAACTTTATTGAGAAGCCTAAGCAAGTAGAAAGAGCAGCTGTGTGGAACATGCCCTGTTCACACAGAAGCTGTTGTAAGGTGCTTAGTTGGGGGATGTTGGAGCTCCCACAACTTTGCCACAGCAACAGACCCTCACTGCCAGCGAAATTTTCATTGCCAAATGCAATACATGAAATTAAATCTGATGCAGTACTTGCCACTTTGTAAATCTAAGCAATATCTATGAAAAATCAGCTGCAGTGAAGTTCTTTAATAAACTTCTCAAAATCTCTGACATTTCTCCATTTTCAGGACAGCAGTTTTGTTTGCGGGGCCTGGGCTTTTGTCATTTATTATAACTGTATTTTTTGAAGGTTGTTTTGTTTGGTTTCGATTCAGTAGGGTTTATTGGGTAAAGTCTGACATTTTGTGAATGTCATGACCACCTCAGAGGATACCACTCTTGTAGATCTATTGAGCTGCTGTTATACCAACTACCATTAGTCTGATGAGCATGGTAGCCATGGAAACATGGAGCTTCTCATGATCCACTAAGATTGCATAGGTAGCTGGCCTGCAGAGCACTGCCGTGAGCAGAACCCAAGGTTAAAAAGCTGACAGATCTGCTTAGGTTTTGGTGAATGCAGCACAGAACACAGCCAACCATAACCCTTCAGAGGCCTGAGTATCTTAAAGGTTTTCCATTTACAAGCTGACAAAGAAGTAATAAGATACGGTGCTTATAGCATGTTTCAGTGAAACTACTGCTCTCAGAAACATGAACTGTAAGAGAGACTAGCCATATTTCACAAAGCTGGATGAAGAAAAGAAAATTTTCCTAGAACTTTGGCAGATGTGCAGTATGTGCAACTTGTTTGCAACTTGCATCACCTGTTATTTACTTACAAAATACAAAAGGCTCAGAACTTTCAATGCTCATGAAAAAAAATAACTACCAAAATGCTTCAGAAAACATTATCTGATATGGGTAGATTTTGCACCTTTGCTCGTTTTCCAAAGGCAGGGTGTGATCTCAGAAGCAGTTGAAGGCAAGTTCTGTTTAGAAGGAGCACAGTCAACGGCTTTGATTTCTGAGTTAGTAGATACGTAAACAACAAAAAGTGATACAAAATCTTCTTGCTTTTTTCCAAAAAGCAGTATTTAAGTGGGGAAACAAAAAAAAATCATCTTCACATCCCTCTGATTAGAGCTGATATTTTCATTTAGATTCCAGATAATGAAGTCTTTAAGCTATGAAACCACACATGCAAACTTTGAGGTGATTAAACCCTTAGGCTTATTACCGTAGAAAATGACCTTATTTAGGAAACAAGAACAATTTGATGTTAATGGATTTGGAAAAAGAATAGACAAAAGAGCTTTCTTAATGTTTATTTACTTTTCTCTGTGGAAACAAGAGTTTGTTTACAAGTATTGTTCTCATTACATATTCTAAATAGTAATGGGTGCATTTAATTTAATTACATTTAATTGAATTGCATTACATTTAATTACAGTTAATTAAAATACTAGCTATCTGTGTGTTCCTACATAGTTCTAATCTGATTCTTCAGTCCCAGAACCATGAAAGGACAAAAATGCACAAATTCTGATGTAGTGCTATTTTAAAGTAGTCCTCTAGAGTAACTTTTTTTAAAAGCTCAGCATGAATGTTAGGTACTTAAAATCTATAGAAGCCTCAATGTTTGTTTCAAAGTTCCTTAACACACAAAGACATCTGATTTTGTTATGGCTTGCTGAGATCGCTACCCTCTTTTGCAACTCAGCCTGGACAGAACTCCCAAAGTAAATGATATTCTGGTTAAGGTCCAATGATCCTTACAAGCCCTGTTGTAATATGTCCAGCACATATTAATAAAAACAAGTCCTACACAGGACAGAGAATCTACAGCTGTTTCTATTCAAAAATGGAGCAGGAGAAATGTATTTATACTTTTCTCAACAAAAACTGAAGGTATAGCACACAGGCATGAGACTGAAGAACTTCATTCTATGCACTTGTCAACCAGAGACAATTATCTACATTTGCAAAATCATCCATAGATACTAAGTGAAGGTCAGAAGTTAAGCTTTTGTGAACAAATACTGATTTCCTCCTTTTTTTTCCTAATATAAAAAAATAAACTATTTTTGGGGGTACAACTAAGCAGTAGGGATTAGTGATCACTGTTTTCTGTGCAAGAATGTAGCACTTGGACTGAAATCCCTCCCTTCCTCCTTTTCATCTCACAGTCCAAAAATATCAGCCAAGGAATTCAGTCTTATACTGGGAAGTATCAGGTCACCTAGTACTTAAGTGTCTCTGACAGAGGTTACTCTTTCAAATACCTAGATAAAAACTGTTGTCGCTGATAATATAGGCATATTATATAAAATTAATATGCTTCAAATAATGCTTCTATTATTATACAAAAGTAATAGGATATTTTCTAATGTTTTCTTACTACATAATCTGTACACAGTTTTAACATCTGAATGATATTGAAGCATGAGCAATAAATATAAGACACTTTACTCATGTTACTTACATCAAGACAGAATTTGGGTAAAAGTGACAAAGACACTATGCATAAGATTCAAATGACAGCAAAACAGCTACATAGATTAATTGCAGAATTAAAAAAAAAAAAAAAGTAAGACCATGTGGATTTATGGTCTCCTTTACTTTAAAAATAGAAAAATAAACCATTTAAAATTTAATATTTCGTCTGTTGAGATAGCAGTAACTACATGACAATAACTGGAAAGAGCTTGAAAAGGGCCTTTTATGTGACAGTGTAACAAAACTTGTGTCCTGCATTATTCTTCTTTTGTAGACAATCACCCTGCCATTTGATTAAATGAATACGACCCAAACAAGTAGCAGGAAACTTTTGCTCAGGGGCAGAAACCATGTTGTTAAAGAGAGTTCTCAATTTACAACATTTTTGGGCGTTTGTACTGAATGTCTTTAAGCATTTCAACAGTCTTTTTTCAGTGCACTTTTATTTTAAAGGGTTTGAAAACATCAGTACTATTTGGGTGGACTTTTCTTTTAGAATCTCTTGTAAAATCCAAATCAATGTTATGTCAGCAGCAATATTCAACATTTTTTACAGTCTAAAGAAGCAACTAAAGAAACTGTGTATGTTGAAGTGCTGAACCCCATAAGCAAGCAGCTTTCTTATTGCGGTTTTCTGTTCAATACAATGTCCCAAAAAGATTTTTCACCTCACAAGGTTATCCATTATTAATTACCCTATAGCTGTTGTCATTGATTGACACAGCAGAATGTGTCATGGAGCAAGTTGTTTTTAAATTAGGTTTCTTCTAAGGAATTTTAGTTTAACAGCTATACTGTACTATGCAGAAATACACATATTGTAGCCTAAAAAAATCGTAATGTTATAAGCAGTGAATGTGCAAGAAAAAGGGAATGAAAATTAGTCAGAATTAATTTTGCCTTTTTTATATGCTATATCTAGAGGTTTTGAAATGTTCATGAATAATCTGAACTGTAGTGCTAGACAGTACACAAACACAACTATGAAACTGTCTCATCTATAAATATAACAACTCATTCCATCAGATGAGCAGGAACCCATAAATAACTTTCCAGTTCACATTCCTAGCTTTTCTCTTTACTTGTCTGATTTTTGTTTTTGAAGGACAACTTCTAAAGATAGCATCATAATTTTAACCAGTCTTTATATTTCAAGGCAATTTCCTTGGAAACATGCATTAGTTTTCATTTACTCGTTTAATGTTCTTCCTTTGGAGGTTTCCCAAAAGCATCTAAAAATATAGATGTTTATTCTGCGTTTGTTGCTTTTTACCACTTTGAAATAGAAATGCAGAAAATTTTGTGTCAATTAATGACATTTTCAAGATTAAACTGAAACCCTTGGCATAGGATTTCAGCTGTCTGTGATCCAAGGCAAGCTTGGTGTAACACAGCTGTGTGAAGTTAATTCAGTTTTGTTGAGAAAATCATTGTGAAAGTCTGAAAAATTACATGACCTGAAAGAATTAGAGGTAAGAAACATAAAACCACAGAGGTTTAATCATTGAGACAGCAATTATTAGGAGTTCAAACACACAGAAGGAATAATACTATCTGGAAGCTATAAAATCTCATGGAAACAAAAAAATAATGGAAAGACAGTAACTTGAAAACATCAATGACCAGCCTTCTTCAAGGAATATTGAACCATACCCCATTGATGATGACTACCCAACCAGCAGAAACTCACTGAGTATCTTGTTTGGGCTGGCAAGCATGTTAATACGTAGCCTAGTTGCTTATTAGTGACTTGATATCTATTACATATAATAAAAAATAAATAATTGCACTGTACACTGCAGAACTGTACAAATCTTGCCTGAAGTCTCTTTGTGTGCCACAGAAGTTACCCAATGATGGTGACGCAGAGAAGGATGGCAAAATTTCTGCTGAAACTGTCTTAAAGTACTATGACTTCTCAAACGGGAAAGCACCATCACCTTTGCTTCCCAGCAGGCACATTCTGACAAAAGACTAAAGAAAATTGACAATAGACGTCAGTAAAATAAGGTCTGATATTTACTGCTTACCCACTCACCACAAATCTCACTCTTTCTTTCAAGCAAGCCAACTGATAGGGAGGAGCAAATGTAATATATTCACTTCGGTCCTAATCCCACAGAGAGTTTATGCAAAAAAATAACACCAGAAAAACCTTTGGTAAAGGCAGACAAAGCACACAAAAAACTGACCCATCCTCTAGACTGGATACATTATATAGTATAAAAAATCAAATTTTACATATTTCTAATGTAAGTTTACTCTTGTAAACCTTGTAAGAGTGTTAACTTTTGCTAAAGCAACTCCTTCAAATTATCCTTAAAATAATCTTGCATGCAGAGAGCTGAATAGTATTTCCCTTTTCAGACATAAGTCCCAGTACAAGAAAACCCACTGACAGAGACTAAGGGACAGCCTCTGATCTGCACTACATTTAACCTTGTTATATTAGCTTTAATAACAGACCTTAAACCCTACCTACCTCAGAATTCTTTTGATTTGACAGAAATAAGCTTTTAAGGCATTTAAGTTGCCCAGCTACCTCTGCCCAAGTAGTGTTTAAGATACATCTGTCAATAAAACAGGGTATAAATTTTCTAAATGTTCTGAAGTCTGTAAATGACACTTGGGAGTTATTAGAAGGTCTGAAGAAGGCTGGCTTTTTTTCAACAGAAGTTACAAGTTACATGAGCCTGAGGTTTCACCAGCCACAAGTTTCCATGAGAACTGAATGAGCACAGTATGCAACATAAAGCCACTTTGCCCTGTTTAATTTGAATCCTGTAATAATTAACGCAGCCAGATGAGGGCTGATGATTAGAGTGCATATGTGCTCCTGAGAAAGAGCAGAGAACACTGAAGCAGATAACCTCCTGGTATGAATTTAGTAAGTAAAATAGATCTGGCTGAAACTATCCTACCAAACACTTTTTTGAAAGATAACCAGATTTTCAGTAAAATGACTCCTATCACCCATCACCAACATCCACCAGAGCAAACTAGACAGCTTTCTCTGAAAAACAGGAAAATAATTTGTGGCGGGGAGGGAGAAGGAAGGGAGGAGGTATGTAAGTGGAAAAATCAATTTTTTTCTTTTTAATTTAACAAGATTAATTTGATGGAAATGTTTTGACATCCACTGTAGAAATTTAGGTTTTCTCTTTCTTTTTTTTAACAAAATAATTCAGGAAATGTTTTATCATGTTTAAAGATCAGCTAAATCTTTCCATCTCTTTTTGCTTCTTGCTTAAGAACATCTAGTTGTCACAGTTGTTCTTTATAACATCAAAGGACTGATCAGAAACAATGCCATGTTACTTAGTGCTTTTACCACACAATTAGTATCAGCTGCAAAGTAGCAAGATCTGCTTTGTGAAACTGACAATATATTAATAATAATTTTTAAAAAAACATAGAAATACTACAGTTCAGAAGAAGTCAAATTGAATTTAAGATTTCAAAAAGGGGGAATGAAAAATTACTGAATAAGATATCTAGTGATGAGAGGTCACAGAAGCAATTAAGCTTCTTAAATCCAAGGTAAATATGTGAAATAATGACATTGAAGCCATATCTGAATCTTTTTTACTCTCCAAGTTCACATTTTAAGGACTGAAACACCAACTTTGTTCTTGAGAATGATATGTCATCTACAGTATACGCTATTCTGCCCTCAGTAAGAGTTGTGTTATATATATCAACTGCTACATCAAACAAATGCAGTTGCCCAACCTTATCAGCAATATTTGTTCAGAATTTGACTTTCATTTTCTTTGAGTTTAAACATTCGACAGAATAATATTATTGAGGAGAATTTTTTTTTTCTAGAAGACCGATTGTAAAATGTAATTGCACAAATAGCAAATATTTGTTGGTGTGAGTCTGTACACAGAAATCTTATTCTTGGAGTTACTCATCCAGTTTGCAAACAAACACTGTGCATTTTTACATATTTAACAGTGGTCCACAACCATTTAAATGTCTGAGCATCTAGAGGTTAACAGAACAAAATATTGTTTGGTGCTTTATCTGTGAGACCCAGCTATCACTGGAGAAGACAGAACAAATCACAGAGTGGTAGTGAATTATCCTTACATTCAAAACAAAACATTCAGCAAGGTTTTCATAAGCCAAATTTTCACTGAGTCGACTAGAAGCATTGCTTGTACAAGGATTCTTGCAACAAGTCTCCAAGACATATTGTAGTGCATATGGAGAAAAAAAAATTACACATTTCAAGTAATGTTTCTATTTAAAAGTGTGATTTAAAAATTGTCCAATTTGCAGCTGCAGATTTAAAGCATATGACCTGATTTTCCCAGGGATTGTTCAGAGCTTTAATTCATTCCCTTTGTGAAATGTTCTTTCTTTAATTATATTCACTGCCAAAAATACTTAATTTCTTTTTTTGATTAGCTAATTATTTCTTGGCATTGCCTGATTACTATTTTGGAATGTGCTGTTATCTGTTTGTTTGCATATGCTTAATTTTTAGTTTTCAATAATATATCTGACATTTAGTTCTTTATCTTCCCCTTTCTTGCATGGAATCTTTTGGTATGTTTTTAGTCATCTTATCTAAGTGTTTGCTTACAGAGATTTACTTTTTCTGTCTGCTTTTCTGTGCTGCTTTAATAATTCCTATTAGAAAGGTTATTTAAGTAGCCTTGCAATTCTTCATTCTGAGTTTTTGAAGTGCCTTATAATAACCTTGTGTATCAAGGCTGCAAAGAGCAGTCTGTTTAACCACAGTCTACTCATTCTTCTTCAAGTTTCTGAAGGGGCAGTTATTATAATTTTCATCCTTCGCAAAAAATGTTTTGGTGCAGTGAATGCTCAGTTCTTTGTTGGTCTGTGTCTGATATAACTTTTTCACTGTTAACATTTTATTTTTTACTTTTATTTATGGCAATACATCTTTATTTTTTATAATAGCTTCCTTTACACACTGTACACAAAGTGTAGAACAGAACCATAGAACACGAAAATATAGAAAGCAGAAAACAGAAGGACCTTACTCCAGTTAAAGTCCTTCAGTTTCAAAGCTGATGAGAGCAAGAAATTCACAAACAGGGCAAATAAAGTAAAAGATTTGCTACTAAAAGTGGAAAGTGAAGAAGTATACAGAAATACATGAAATAACAGGGTGCTACAGAGAATAAAGTCTTCATTCCAGAAGTATCAAGATAGAAAAAAAGTACAAAAATGGTAATAGAGCCATCAGTGCTAAAGTTGGTTAGAAATATTCAGCACACATATTAAGGAATTTCATTAAATGTGTATTGCACTTGATGTTGAAACAGTTGTGAAGTATGTGGGATTGATTTACTCATGACCTTTGGTGATTCGACAAAATGACAGATGCAAGAGTTGAGTCGTAAAAGCTAGAAATTTAAAATTTACCTGAAAGGGTGTTGCCATGGTGGAAAATAAAGTATAAATGAACATTTGAAAAATAAAACACACCAATTTGATACCATGCTTATCAGTCTATTTCTCACCAGCATCCCACATGAATGTATATGGCTATGAAATATGGTATATTTCAAGACCATAATAGGAAATTATTTTGTTCATGGAATTCCAGGTGTAGATGAAAGAAGAACAATAAATTTTATTCTGAATGGAAAAACTGTGGAGTACCAGTAAAAGATTCCTATAAAAATAAGCATAAGAATGAGAATTCTACCAACTATTTTAAATAAGATATTAAGTCAGGTGTTAGATATCCTTTCCACACATAAAAGATGAAAATTTTTGTTTCTGCCCTTTTTTTCTGACCATAAATCATAGTTGTCATAGGTTAGGGCTGGGCTGGCCACTAACAAATGACATATGTTCTCTATTAACCCCTCTCCCCTCCCAGAAGAGGAAGAGAGAAAGAAAAAGGGAGAGAGACTTATGGTTTAGAATGAAAACTAAAACAGCTTTAATGAAACAATAACAAGAAAAAGAAAATATAATAAAACTAATAAGAAAATAATAAAATCTATACCAATACATACAAAACCAATACCAAACCTAACCCCTTTGATGACCATATGTCACCACTGACACTGCAGGGCTGGCACTGGGGAAGTCCCAGGCTGGACTAAGCAGCAGATGGGAACCAGACTCATGAGCTGAATTCAGGAGCTCATGGATTAGGATCAAAAACAGAAGAAAAGACAGAACACTCCTCAAACATGACCCATCAAAGAAGAGGCTTAGCCCTCATGAGTGGTGTTGACAGAGCTAGGACAAAGGTTGGACTCGATGATCTTGAAGGTCTCTTCCAACTGAAACTGTTCTATGAGTCTATGATTCTATGGTTCCATGATTCTAAACTTTATACTGAATATGATGTATATGGGATGGAATACTTAGTTGGTCAGTTTTGGGTCACCTGTCCAGTTCACTGCTCCATAGAGGTGTGACCTTTTTACATGTTTGCAACCCTTTATGGCACTTCAACATGGGGCACAAGATTTAACAGTGACCTTGATTGCTATAGGAGTAAGTATAAGCCTTTCTGCATATCATTCCTTGGTAGTGACTGTAAACAGCAAGCATTATCACCACTAGAAGCAGTCACTGTCTGGAAAAATATGCTGTTAATTTCAGTAAGTACAGTTACTTAGAAGAGACTTAGCTGCAGAGTGAAACCACTGAACAGAATTAGTTGTGTTCTAGCTCAAACCAGAACAAGAATAAATAATGTAAACACTGTATATGTAGATGCTACTATGTACAAAAGAAGCGAAGATTGAAGAAACATCAACTTTTACATTTATTTGAAGTTAAATGCCTCAAACTTACATGTTTGATCTTTTGATAGTTTATTTTATCCTTCCAATGAGTATTTCATCATGAAGAATGGAATTAGTGACCACAAATCTTATCTTGAAGCTTTAGATAATCCTTTAAAAATCACAAGCCCCTGCTTTCAGATTTGACAATGAATATAGAAACCTGGAACAGAGAAAAAAAATCTTTTTTTTCTAACACATTATTCTGTTATGTCTTGATTTAGGCATATCGATTGCTGACAGATTCATCACAAAGTGATAAAGGTATGTATTGCTTAAAGACCACAACATCAGTCTTAAGAAAAGGTAAGATTTTTTCAAGGAACACTGAAGATACTACTTAAATAAGGATGAAAAAATGAATCCAGCTGCTTTTTCACATAATTAGTTGATCAGTACTGAATGAATTTTAAAGCAGATGAAACTCCACATTGGCTGTGACCTTTCCTGAGATTCTTTCCTTAGCATAAGCAAAGGGATTTGGCTTGAATCTGTTCAATGACGATTTAATGTCAATCACACACTGAGCCCATAGGATCTGAGTATAAGAAGTTACTTGTGAAGGAGGAAATCCTCAATTATGAATAAATATAATAAGAATAAATGTATTATGACTGTAAATATAAATGTATTTTTCTTTGCATAGGAATGATGATGTTATTGATGTTATGATAGTTTGTGAGGAGTAAAAATGTTATAGTTAAAAACAATATTCAGTGCTAAAGATGCCAAGAAACATTAGACCAGACAATCCTTGAGGTCCCTTCTAATCTGGTACTCTATAATTCTGTGATACGTAATCATAGCTTAGAGGGGAGAATAAAATATCCTCATATTTGTAACAAGAAATAGAATAAGATAAAGACTGATTATATTACCCCAAGAGGAAATATACTGCAAAAGGAAAGTCACTGTTGTTGTATGGGACTGAATGTCATTGGAGACTAAAAAGTGGGAAGCAGTTTAAATTTGGAGAAAGAATCCACACAGAATGGAAAAATAGTTTAAAGGTGCTAGGGTCAAGAGAGATCTTGGAGAGAATGAGGAAAATAAAAATGCTTTTGCAAGCGATGGCATTAAGATTACGGTCAAATAGAAGAAATGAATGAAAGGATTGAGGGAGACCAGCATGGAGAGGAACCTGAAAGATGTTATTCCTGTATACAGTTTTTAAAGGAACGACAGGTAGAGCTAGTGTTTTCACAGTTGTGTTGTTGCTTGTTTTTCGTTCTAGAAGTGGCATTTTCTGAAAGCACGAATCACAGAGTGTTGTAAGGGTATACTTTTGCCTACTGTATATTTGAGAAATTGTTATAACACTTGTTAAATAACATGTACCTAGCAGGAATGATGTTCATTCATGTTGTTTGTGGTAGAGAGTATAATAGCCATCTATCTTTATCAAGTTAGCTGAGTTCCCGTTAACTCTAAGAATAAGCATGAAATTCAGAGGTTTTCTAATAAATTAAAGCAGCTTTTGAAAATAAAGTTTCTGTCACTTGGATGAAATATTTTTTTTCTGTGCTTTTCGAGTATGCTGTTATTTTGACTCTTTCCAACACGTGTATTAAAAATTGGCAGCCATTTTCATTTTTCCCATGTACTGCTTCTCTGTCCTATAAGGAACAAACAAAGTATCATGTACTAAAAAATGAGATTTCATTGTTTTCTCTCTTTACGTGAAATATTCTATGTTCTCTCCCATTTGCTACATTCAACATTCAGATATAAATTATTTATTTCCTGCTATCATTTTATTTTCATTGTTCATTCTTTTTCATCCCTCATAGTAATATATTGGAATAAGAGAGTATTGAAATATAAGAATTTTTCAGTGACATTAACAATTCATGAAGGTGCAAGTCCACAGGCACTGTAATAGTGGCTAGTAACTCTTACGACACAATCGAATTCTACAGTTTAATTGGTTAAAATATTACTGTCCATCCTTTGTTTGCATTAATACAAATGCTGTCAGATTATCAAGGGCACCTAATTGCTATTAAGCAATTTAGACAGCTGTTGGATTTTTTTATTCTGAGTACAAAATATGCCCTGTACATTTTAGTGCACTGAGAAGTGACCTCTGCATCCATATTCTCTGTTATGCTAAAACGTGTGGGTAAGATTACAGCCCACAGTTAATGAGAAAACAATGAACACAGATGGAAAGCAGAGTGGGGATATCTGAACAAGAGAGATCTCAGAATGATCGAAAAGGTTGAAAGGAAGCCCACCTCAAACACTTGTATGTAAATGCTTGTAGCCTGGGAAATGTGCAGGAGGAACTAGAACTCCTCATGAGGTCACACAACTATGAAATCATCAGAATAACTGAGAGCTGGTGGTACAGCTCACTTGGCTGGGATGCTATAACAGGTGAGAATAAAGAATAATGGGCAAGGAAGATAAGGATGTGAGTGTGCCCTTTATGTGAAAGAGCAGCTTGGATGTACAAAGATCTCTTGTGGGACGGATACCAGACTGGCTGAGAGCTTGCGGGTGAGGACCAGAGAAGAGGCTAGTGACATCACAGTGAGAGCTTGTTACAGACCACCTGATTAGGGTAAGGAAGTGGATGAAGACTTCTTTAAACAGCTGAAGAAATATCTGCATCACAGACACCAGTTCTTTTGGAGGACTTCAATCTTTTTGACATCTGCTAGAAGGGCAACATGATGGGATGCAAGCAGCCAAGATATCTGAAAGGTGTTGGGAAAAACTGGCCAAACAAGTGGTGATGCACAACTGTATCCTCTATTCACTAACAAGGAGCAACTGATTGGGAAAGAGACATGTAGTGGAAGCCCCTGCTGAAGTGGAGTTCAAGATCCTGAATGCAAGTTAATCTGAATCATTGTCACCATGTCAAATCCCAAATCTAAAATGTGGGTCAAGAAATTCAAGCACATTTTGGCTCACTGCTGATTAAACAACTAAATAATACACATCATACGTGAGATGCTGAAGTCAGTAGAACTAGTCATACAACAAGGTGAGAAAACTTGGTTCACTTTACTATAAAAAACTTATCTCTAATTCGACCTTGCTAGTTAAAATCCTCTACAGGAAATGCTGAAATGTGTGAAGCAATCATTTTGAAGTGTATTTTCTGTTTTTTAAAATTATGAATAGAGTTCAAGAAAGGGGGCAGAATGGATGCACTGTAGTCTCAAAAGAATCTTCCAAGAGAATCATTGAGGGTCTTTCGTTATTTTTCCTTGGTTAAATTTTATTTGCTATCAATCAGCAGTACTTTGGGGTTCTGTAAGAGGTTTTTTTTAGAAAGTTTTGAAATATCATCATGATAGAACATTTTAGGACAGTAAATATAACCATAACACATAAATATATTTTACTTGTTTCCTTTTAAACCAGATCTTCAGCAGCTGTATAGCAGAGCTGAAGACCTGATCCAGTCTACCCTCCTGAAGTTCTCAGGGACAGGTAATGAAAACCATACTTCCCCACACACACACACTTTAGATATTGGGAATAATTTTAAGCAGTGTTAAACTTTCAAGGTTTTATAATCACACAGTAACTTTGAAATGTTTTTTCCCTCTAGAGACCCTGATTGAAATATAAATTTCTCTGAAAATCATGCATGAGTTAATTAATATTAACCTGTAATAACTTGAGAAGTAGGTACACAGCATTCTGAGTCAACCTAGCTTTAATAGAATGAGGATAATTTTACTTCTGTTTAAGATAAATTAGCCAATGGTCCTGTTATTTCTTTCTCTCAAATATGAGTAACTGAAAACCATAAAGCATTTTTAGAATCTATTCCCATTTAAGAAATTCTTTTTATGCAATCAGAACTTTTATAACTACAATGGAGAGGAGAGGAGAGGAGAGGAGAGGAGAGGAGAGGAGAGGAGAGGAGAGGAGAGGAGAGGAGAGGAGAGGAGAGGAGAGGAGAGGAGAGGAGAGGAGAGGAGAGGAGAGGAGAGGAGAGGAGAGGAGAGGAGAGGAGAAATGGAAGAAATTTCTACAGGGCTTTGCCACAACATTAGATTCCCAATAGAAAAGTAAGAAACGGGTCCATTTTTCTACTAATCTGGTGGTTCCATACTTTGTGATAAGTACTAGACTGAAGAATACTCCCTGTATAATCATTTGCACATTTCTCATGTTATTCTCTTCACAGGACCAAACACACTTTCAGTGACCTGTGTAAATAGTGTGCAATTAAGTGACAGCTGTTCAGATTTTACATTGTCCTTTTAAGTGTACAGCTTCACCTTCTATACAGCAAAAATACCCTCTTCTGAAGTCACACTCTCATATATTGTTCTCTACTACTGTATATGAGAATATCACAATTATTAAGAAGCACATTTTTTTTTTATTTTCATATTCTGCTTAAAGAACGAATTTGCTCTATACCGTCATCTATATTCAGATCACAGTTATTGTTTATTTCAGTTTTATTTTTAAATGATGAATATTTATGCCAGAGTACAGGCAGACACTTTAGGTACAGGCTTTTTAAGGCACTGTCTCCTTTGTTTCACTGCTCTGGATTCACTGCCTTCATTCCCTAAGCAATTTCTGCATGCCTTTGCCTGACTCATAGCTGTGAGAGAACAGGGAAAGAGTGCCTGTGTGTGAATAAGTGTGTAGCTGTCTCTGTGTGTGTGAGTGTCTACTGAGAGGAAGGAGGGAAAGGACAAGTCTGGTTTGAGAGTCCTGCCCAGCATTTCATAGGAAATTCATGGCAGTTAGTCCTGTTCTCCAGAATAATAGTACAGCATCCAGCTTATACAGCAGAGGGATCTTGAAGATAATAACCTCCTTTATTTGCTTCATCATTGTTGAAGGAGTGTACTTTGTATCAAGTAACAATTGGTTCTGCTGCATAAAAGAGGAAAAAACAATCCCTGCAGCTATATTCTGTATCAAGAAACGTATAAAAGGGAGCTAAATAAGGATCCAGTAATGCTTGCATGTCATTAAATGTGATAGGTATTTAATATGTGGACATTTTAAACATAGATTATTTGTCTGTGATTTTCTAAGTTTTTAAAGAACAAACTGTAAACCCCAGTTTAGATCCATGGCACAGAGTGCATCAATGTTAATGATTGCATGAATCGTATAAAAGATTTAAGTCTGTAGACCCATAATACATAATTGTGGCATTTGAGCTAATGAACTAGTTGATATCACTAGTGGATTTTCTTTCCCTGCATAGACAAGTTAGAATAAGCACACATTGTTAGCCAATACACTTACTGTAGAGGAACACTGAACCTCACTAGGCCAGAGCTATATTTTATGTCCTAGACAACAGGGTATATGAACCATTTTGCACCTCCTTCATCTGACCCTGAATTAATCCTTTTTCTACCCCCTATCCTTGTTTCAGGCCTAGCTTCCTTACTAAAGTTTCATATCAGAACTAAAATCCTTTTCTTCAAGTTTTGGCTCATAGATTATCTTCAGCTCCTGGTGGATCACACCCCACCTCTCTCTGAGGCCTCTGGTTCCATGTATTTATTTTCTCCGTATACCAAAGGGCCACAGGGGAATGCTTAAAAATGCAGATCCAAAGTTTTAATTTTCCTGTCTGATACCCTATAGATCAAAGCATTAAAAAATAGCAGTTTTGAGAAAAGTGTCATCCAGCTACTGCATCTGTCATCTGGAACATGTAGAGTGCCAAAAAAATTCCTTGATTTTCCTCTGAAACTCAGAAAATCTCTACTGAGCAAATTCAAACTGTAGTTTTGTTGAACAGAATGTGATAATATCAATCAGGTAGATTATGTAGAATAAGATAAAAGAGGAAAACTTAAGTACTAAGATTTTTTTCCAAAGTATGCAGAATATTTTTCCCTTTTTTGAACACAGGTTTTATTTTTCTTAATCTAATGTGGTTCACAGGTATAAATCTTATTTTTCTGAAAATTTGAATGGAGGCAGCATCTACGAATAGTATGAATAGAATTCAGTTCTCCAGGACTGAAAATTTCAACAGAGACACAGAGAAATAAATACCAAAAAAGTCAGAAACAGACAAAACCATCTTGGAATTGGGGATTCCATACCATAAGTCCACAGTACAACTAATAATAAACAAAGTGTCTGTACATATATATTGAGATTCATATAGATGTCATGTTTTTAACTGAAAATCTAAAGGTCAAATTAAAAAGCTATATATCATTTGTTTGTAGTGGGAGTTAAATATATCACATACACACACCACAAAAAGCACACCACCAGACATATCTCATGCCCATGGAAGCAATATAAGCAATTAGCTCTTCTCACAATCTTTTTCCGTGTTCCTTCTTCTGCCCACCCTCCCACTCCCCACTTCCTCTAGTTCTGCTGAGCTCTCTGGAGCTACTCTGATTCAAGAAGATGTTTCCAGCCCAGTAGTGCTTCTACAACTTATTCATCAAAGGCACTCCTCGATAGGCATTCCCAGACGCTGCCTCTGCCTTTACATGCCTTCTGCATTGGGGAAGGTTTGCAGCAGGCCTAAATTGGGAATGATTCTGGCATAGAGGTAACACCAGGATCAGTGAGCCACAGTTGTTTCTTTTAGTGCAGCACTAAGCTATTCTGATGTCAACTCAGTTCCAGCTGAAGTCAGCAGGAGTTTTTCATGGATTTCAGTGAACTTCATATAAAGCCAGGAGAAACCAAAGCCTTCTTTCTTCCTTGTGTGAGCAAGATAACAAAAATGGAAACGGTAGTGATTGATTATGTAGGTCATTGTCAGTTCTGTGAGATATGAATTATGTCTAATGTATTAGGCTAACCCTAAGGAAAAGCAGTTTGTGACAGGGAGTAAAGATGATGAATTCTAGGTCCTGGGGTACTTGTTTCGATCATCGTGATATGAATAGCTCTCGTGTTTCACTGGGTCTTCGTAGGAAAGAGACAAATTTAGAAGCAAATTTTGCCTTAGATCTTCACTCACAGTGTCTGTTGACTTAAATGAAAACTGATCTGACTTAGCTAGGGCAGAATTTTGTCTTTACATTTTTGAATTTTAGTAGAATATATATCTATGTCCTAAGGTGCTATGTTCACTTTTCTGATGTTGTTTTTACTTGCCAGTTATTATTTTAATGCTTTTAAAATAAATATGTGCTCCCAGAAGCAAGACAAATAAAAAAAGTCCCTTTTCACTGATTTTTATTTTTATTTTAAGTATATCCTACCTACTGAGTAGTGCATGCTTATGTGAGAAAGGCTTGGTTACTGGACCTTGTGGCTCTTGGGAGTCTTTAAGAATGTGGCCCGCAAGAACAATTTAATGCACCTCAAATGAATATCAGAGCGTTAGGCATAAATCACATAGAAATATCTCTCTGTTGCATTTCCTAACAGATACAATACTCAAGACAAACACCACAGAAATGCAATCTGCAAAAGCCTAGAGTTACTGTAGAGTTTATTTATCCAGTTGTTTTGGTTTTGGTTGATGTTTTTTTCTGTAGAATATATTGCTGGCAGTGGGAAGAAGTAAGACAGAGAGTGAGAAAAGCCTTCCAACCATTTAGGAAAACCTATGTCCTCTCCAGAGATGCTTGATCTTTTTGTGGTACTACAATAAGCTGTTATTTTGGCAAGAGAAGGTATGCTAGGTGGTTCACACCACACAATTTATTTACAAGACTTCAAGCTGCAACAGCTGCAGTTCTATTCTTTGCTGGAAGATCGAGGGAATGCATCCAAGTGTGACATAAACATACAAGTCAGATGTGCTTCTTTCAGATACAATCCTCAAAGACATTTCACTTGGATTGAGTGAATTGAAATCTCCAGATACTATTTCACACTGAGAAAATATGATAATGAAAACAGTGTGTTTAAAGAATAGATAGAGAGTTTATTTATTTGTTTATTCCTGGGATGCAGCAAGGGAATATACTAAAGGATCTGTTAAAGGACATAAGTAAAACAATCTATTTTGAACTTCTATTTCCTTATCAAAGAACACAGTCTTTTTATTTTTCATGGCACTAGCTTTCCAGTCAATAAAATGTTTTTAGTGAGAGTCAAATTGTATATGACTGTGTTTATTGAAGGTTTGTTCCATTTTAATAGTATTTGATTATCAAATACGTGTTCCCTTGTGCTGGGCTGAATATTGGATTAGCAAAGTATCATTAGAAGTTCTTGCATGTTAAGCTCTCTTGGCTAGTCATATTAGGATGAAATATGGCATATAAGAGGTATCTCACAAGAGGTACACAAGAGGTAGAACAGTTTCTTTATAACACTTCAGTAAATCCCAGCTTAGAGCTAGAAATGGGAGATTGCTTTGGTTCCATTCAGTTCCCCAAATTAAGATTTTTCAAGATAAAGGATTTGGCAAGTTTGTCACCCATTAAGCAATTGCCAACATAATTAGGGACATGCAATGCTTTTTTTTTGAGACAAGAATATGCTGGGCTCAGCTGTGAAACCTCAGATTTCCACCTTGCTTTTGCCTTGGCCAGCAGGATTCTGCAGTAGAGGTGCTTCCAGCATTCCTGCTTCCCCATAGAGAGAAGCCAATTCAGGATTCATCCTTATAACGAAGCAAGACTTAAACAATGATAAAAAACTGGTGAGTGAGAATTCTAGCAGCAAATGTAATAAACAACTATGACACTAATTGAACTAAATTATTTTTTTTATGTTTTTACCTGCTCACTTAATGTAAATGAGTGAAGGTGACAGTGAGATTGTGAGGAGTTTTGAGAAGCATTTCAAGATCTCTTTTCTTTTGTTGAACTACTACAAGAATTGCTTGTCATTTTAAACAGCATTATTTATACGAGTATGTACTTAATGAATTTATTCTAAAGAGGCTAGGTAATCAATTTTGAGCTAATAATTCAACATTTCTAACCTTTCAGTATTACAGGATTGCTTTGTCAATCCTTTCTTGCTAAAAGATGGCAACTATAGTATTTTAGTAGCATACTGTAGGATTTAAATGTATTAAAAATATCCTTTAATTTCATTAATATTATTTTATTGCTATTTTTTGTAATTTGTGTGTATATATATATGTATGTATATTTATATGCATGCATGAGTAGAAATCTAGGGAAATGTGTACTAGAAAAGATTACATGAATTTAGGCTGTTTAGTTTAGAAAAGATTCTGGAGGCACAATCTGACAGTCTTGCAACACATGATAAACTACTGTAAAGAAGAAGGCAGCAGTCTCATTTCTGTATCTGTAATGGATTATACTAGAAGCAATAGGCTTAAATTGCAGTAGAATAATTCAAGGGAAACTTTCCTAACATTAGGACAACTGTATTTTATTATATTTAATAATAAAATTAGTAACCTTTGCTTTAGCTCATCTAGTAATCTGTTTTAATAGTCAGTCAACACAAAAAGCTCTTAAATTTCTTTAACTGGATGCATATATCACATTAAAAGGCTGTTACTTGACCACATAATAAAAAAAACAGATGTGTGATGTAAATATTCATGTCAATTCATTAAAAAATTGTTTTCTAGAAATATTCGCTAAAATTCTTTCAAATGTGACTATCTGGGACAATATTCCTCTTGCAATTTTATCAAATAATTGTGTAATTGCAGTTCACAGTAAAAAAGATAATCAATTAAAAATTGAAACAAGTATCTGAAGGAAACATCTGGCAGCATTTTTCAGCTTGAGTTATGTGTGATGATAATTGAATACAGCAAAAGTGAGCTGATAATTGGAATATCCGCAAGAGAATGGGAAAGATTCAGTGGAAGGAAGACAAAAGAAAATATGTCTGACTTGTGTATTCTACTTGCTTGAAAGTACTGCTTGCTAATTGCACATGCTATTAAAAAACCTCAATGATCAAGAGGTTCTGTCAATATTTATCAATGTTACATTATTTTTTCTCACATAAGCTGAGTGCAGGCGTAGTCAGATAAATTTAGTAAAGATTATCCGTTCATTCCACTTGGTCATTTGGAGTCTATGTTATTCAGAATTACTTTTATGTCAACACATTATCACCTATGCATATCTATGTAACTAAAGAATATACAGTATTCTTGTTCCAGCACCAGGAAAAAGGGAACGTCTCCCAAGAAACAAACAAAAGAAGCTAGGTATTATGGTAACATTAACTAAATAGTGTAATAACACGATTTAGGTACCATATTTTGTTTTTCTCACAGGCCCAGAGGTGTGGAGATATTTGTTCACGTAACTACCGAAATATCAGTAAAAAAGCAAAAAGTTATTTTCATAGATGTTGAAATTCAGCAAAAAATAAATATGGGAAAAGTCTTTATTTATTTTTTAAACAAGGTGTCTGTTTTATGTCTGAGGTCTTTGTATATCACTTGCTACTGTGGTATCAGAGCACTTAATTATTTTAATACAAATCGTTGAATTGTTTGGGTTGGAAGAGGCCTTTAAAGGTTGTCTACTCCAACACCTGAAATGTCCCTGTGGGACATAAAATAGATATTTACAGATTTGAAATTGAGAAAAAAATGGATTGACTACTTGAGTTACATATATCTTGTATGAATTATATGTTCACAAATGAGGTCCACCAAGACTAGCCACCTAAATAGTGCAGCACTTGTCAGCCAATAATACCGCAGACAAGGCATCAAAATCACATTTCTCATAAAGTGAAAAATTTCACTGCATCTATCAAAGAAATGTAAATGTTAAACTGGTTTCTTACCTTGTGTAAGTTGTCTCCCTGAGGGCTATCTCAGACTGGTTTCTTTGATTAGATTATGGAAAGCAAGTGGTTAGTAACATCCAGAAAGGGCAGCCTAGTTTCCAGAGCTTCCTTTACCTGGTAAAACTTGACCCTACTTATCTGAAAAACAGTTTAGTGAGAAAATTAACCCTCACGGCTGTGAAAGTGGTTTTGCTTTTTGAGTAAGCAGACAAGATGCGCAGAGTAAGAGTTAGAATCAGTACGAGTAAGCAGGTTGTCATGAGGGACTTCAGGGGCCAAGGGGAGAAGGGAGCAGGACTGGCAGTGGCAAATTAAGGGGGGGGCTGCAATGTGACAGCACCTACAGGCAGGCGGCTGTGCTGGCACAGACAGGAACAACCACAGGCTCTGTGTGCTGACATCTCCTCATGGACCTGAGTGAAGGGCTTGTTTGTCCCTCACACAGTGCTGCTGGGGGAGGGTGTTTGGGAGGGCTCACTACCTGACACTGTTGTGTCTGTTGTGAAGCACAAAGCCCCAGTCAAGGTGGGAGGCTGACAGTGAAGCAGGACATGCTGTGGGGCAAAGAGGGACTGACCGTGAAAGAAAAGCCCCAAGTCGTGTGGGGAGGTACCCTGACCACTGATACAGAGCAATGGCCTTCCCCAGCCACTTCTTAATCCCGACCATCACACAAATCCTTGTCAGGTGTGACACGCATTACTGCAATGCCCTCTTCCTCTCCAAAGCCACAAAGCACCCTTCCAGCAGCCTCGTCCCTGCCTGTCACCCACCCTGCCACCCACAGTGGGCCTTCATGGGGGGAATCTCAAGGATGCATCACCAGGCCCCAGAAAGGTGTTTAGTCACTGGCAAGTGACTCCCCTCTCCAGCATACATGCTGTGTCAATGGGCAAACACAGACGAAGATATTGATGGAGTTTTATGAAATTTCTTATTCCTGTGTCATTTCCCTTGGGTCCTTAGACTCTACATCTCTAATGTCTTCTGTCCAATGTAAGAGTAGTGCTTTTCAAACCCATTAAAAAAACAATGTGATACTGTGTGATTTCAGGACCATATCTCAAACACATTAGAAAACTGAACACTGGGCATGATAAACTCAACCAGAACAAACTTTTTGATCCATTTACAAAGATTTTTCTCATGTTTTTACATGAAAATTAATTTTTTTTACTATTAGAACCTAAGCTTGGATAGATAAAAAAGACCCCAACATTATTTTAGTTAAATAAATAATGTGCTGTGGATTGGTCTGCCTGTTGTAGCTATATTAAGCAAATACAGATATTAATTTCAAATTTGAGTGATAAAGCTGTGAACTGATTCTGATTTTCCTTGTTTATAGAGTGAAATATCTTTATAGACTTTAGTTACTTACCCAAAGCCAACTCCAAATAAACTCTAAACTCCGTCCAAATACAGTAATAACAAGCTTTGACATAACCTGATACTCTAATGGCAGTTGTCACAAAATGACCTAGTTAGCTTTTTCTCTTCTTGTGAGCGCATGTTCTGCCTTGGAAAACTTCAGACTGGTTTTAGTTTTGGTAGTTTGATTCTGTAAGGTGTATCAAGCAAATACAGAAGTCCTCAAAAAGTGAATATTTGAAGAGTTTCAGAGTTTTGCTTTCTGCCTTAGCTCATGGTACAACATATATCATTTAGTTAAATGTCCAGTCTTTTGTCAAAATCCCTCACTAAAGTCTTTCAAGGAAACTAGGCAATCAATCATGGGATAAAGAAGAAGTGTTTGGCATAGTTGTTTAAAAGACAGAATATTTAAGGAATATAGTAGGCATAATGGCCAGTCCTGCAAAGGGGCAGTTCAGCAGAGGATTTCTGGGAAGATCTGGGCTACAGTCTTGGTGCTAACACACTCCTTAAGTAACCTGGGAAAAAAAGGCATGAAATGTGAGGAACAAAGTTTGCTGATGCAAAGTAATAAGGGAAAGATCAAACTGAAGAATTTCAGAAGAAATCTAGCAAGACTTAACAAGAAATTTGGCAGTCGAGATGCCAAATTTAATTAAATAACAAAATTATATAAATGTAGTGCTCTAAACAGAGAAAAATTAATCTTTCTCATCATGAGTAAATTCAGTCATTTACCTATGTGATGAGCTCCGAAATGATTGTTTCTATTCAGAAATAAGGTAATAGTGTTACTACAGCTAACTCTATGGAAATAGGATGGGCTTGGTAGTACTCAATAGCAATTAAAAATACTAGGAAAGAAATAGAAAACCAAATAAAAAACATGATGGCAAATTCATGGCTTGCTCATTCCCTGAACCCTGTATACAATGCTGGTTCTCTCATCTGAAAAAGTGTATATAAGAACTTCAAAGTAAATTCAGAGTAAGACAATAAGAATCATCATTGGTACGGATTGGCCTCTGTATGAAGAGTGATTGAGTGAGATGTGACTCAGCCTGGAAAAGTAATGGAAAGGGGAGATTTGATAGACATGTATAAAATCACCAGTGACATGGAGAACACGGGCTGGGGCTGACTGTTCACTGTCTTTCCCAACAGAACTAGTGTCCAAAACTAAGCTCTTAATAGGTTAATTTTAACTTCAGGTTCCAAAAAAAGGTTATGGTTCTTCACTCAAAAGCTAACAAAACTGGAATTCCTTGTCAAAGAATTCTGTGGATGTGAGAAGTTTATATAGGTTTGATGGGAGACATAACTTGATGACAAATTGACTGACTAAAAGATAAATCTCAGAGGCTCAGAGAATCCCTTGAACTGAAAAAAGAGACTGAATGAACTGCTTAGAGAGAATACTAGGGATAGAGCTTTGTCCTATTCCTATTCTTCCATACATCTCCACTTTTAACCAGTGCTGGAGACAACATACTAGGCTAGACGGAGGCTTGTTCTGAACTGTCAAAGCTGATTTTATGTCTATAAGTTAAATTAGATTTTCTCTTTGGAAAACAGGCCAATTTTTCTTAAATACATATATATGTCCACAGTTTAATCTGTCATGTATACATCTGGGAAATATATAAATTAAAGATAGGTAAAATATATTTAGAAAAATATAGTCTAATAACTCCCTCGTTTCTTTCAAAGCCATCTGTCAAAGCCACAATATCTGCTACTTCTCCTCAGGGAGGTAAGACAGTGTTTTAAAAAGACCATTAGCTTAATGTTGCTTTCTAAAATCACTAATACATTGCTTTGAAGTAAATTCCTTTAGAAATCTGGAAGAAAATGTCTCTGTGAACATGTCTTTATGCTGACACTTTTGCTTCATGTTCAGGCTATCAAGAGGCTTCTCCCCTTTGGTGCATTTTCTACCTATTGTGGAAACAAGTCCTCCCAATCAATTTTAGAAACTCCCAAGGAAGTCTTTCCTTACCACAAAACATGTTAGTTAATTGAAAATTCAAAAAAATACTAAATATCTCTCACTGTTTTTATTTGGTTTTTTCTATTTCTAGGTCAAGAATTTCTGTTTCAAGAATTTGGATACTGTAGTGAAAATACAAAACAGAATACTGTTTAATGTATACTCTGGCCTTCTAAAAACATGCAGAAAATATACAACCTCAGATAATGATGTTCTAAGGCAGTAGTGCTCAAATTACAGCTCTTAAGGGACCTGAATATGGCTCTCATGAAACCCATGTATCTCATTTGTGTTCCTTTTGTTGTATTTTAGTCCTGGGCAGATGGAAGAACAGTAATAGTAGCAACAAGCCCTGTGCAAAAACATACCTGCAAGGGAACACTTGATCAGTAGAGAATCACCTTGCAAAATTTTATGTAACCGAAAGATGCAGAGGAAAAAAGAGGCATAAGGTAGTTACTACTCTGAATAGAAATGTATATGTGAGTAAGGAAAAAAAAATACTCCTTTTCATCACTTAAAGCTCTCCGTGCCCCCTGACTAGTTATAGATGTTGAGTCAGGCAAGTAGACAGCTAAAAAAAAATCAGATCTTGTTTCAAAACTAAGGTTCATTTGTAAAGGTCCTTCTATTCGTGCAATTGCAACCCAACCTGAACTTCCGTTTCTATGTTAATATTTTCTTAATTTATTCACATTTCTCCCAAATACAACTTCAAAGGCTGGCAAAAGGATAGAATGACAGCAATGTGCCGCCCTGCCCCGTGCCATGAACTCACTTGGCTCATTTTTAGTCCTATCTTGCAGGCATGGATTTCTATGACTCTATGAACCTTCAGTACAGACTGAAAAGGAAGATATTGTATAAAAGAGGGTTGGACATAGAAGGAATCTTTGAATACTTTATTAAACCATATTTTATTCCAGAGGCATAAAGATACTTTCAGTGAGGTTCATGTAGATTTGTTCTGAAGTCACTGCTATACTCCTCGTCCTGTGTCATTGTGGACATAGCCAAATTAGGGATCTTGGTTGAACAATAATAATTCTAAAAAACCCTACATATGTTTGCTTTGTTAACTTTCCATACATTTTTATCCTTTGTGTTTGCTTTTCCCAAATATCTTGGAACATTTTTTAACTGCCTGTAACACCAGTTGAAACAGATGTTTTATCCCCCAATGTTATATCAGAAAGAATATTGCATATAAAATACTGTATAACCATATATCAAATATAGGTTGATACCTGTGGACAATGAAAAATCATTTTAACAAATTGTTCTTGCTTATTTGTTTAGAAAATTCAAAGGGAGGCCTAGTCCAACAGAATACTGTGTGCTTCAGTGCTACGTTATAGGCAAAGGATGTCAGCAGTTGCTTAGAGCTAAGCACTTTGCCTTTGGTGCAAGGAGGCAGATAAGCATGTGCTTAGCTTAAAGTACAAGAACAGCTAACCAGGGACACATGGTGAGGTTTGAGCATTTGACTCATTTCCTGGAGCACAGCACAAGAGAAGTAAGATACTTAAAGATCTTAAGGTCACTAGATCTTGTGCTGCAAATATACTGGCTTCAGAAAACTAGAAATCTTAGGGATACATTTTTACCCTTTATTGCTACACAAAGGAGATATGAATCTTCTAAACAAACAAACGGATAAAAACCAGAAAGACCATTAGAAAAAATATCATCTTTTTATCTCGTATATTGGCAATATTGAGTATGACTGATCATGCCAGGCTGGCTACACTCCGTGAACTGTTTGCAGGAAATTTATAGCCCAAAAGTTATTTGAAAACCTTCAAATGCTTTTGGCTGATGCGTACACTTTAAGAGGCTAGCTCTTTTTCTACCACAGTTCTACTATTAGCTAGCACTGGAAAGAGTCTATTGAGCTAAGTTTGACTTGGGATAAATGATTCTGTGTTTGAAGAACAGTTTATTATTTTTGTTCATAAAATGTATGAATGTAAATTGTTCAGAAATATAATTCAGCTTATTTGTCACTGAAATCTGTTAAAATATGTTGAAAGCATACAAGGAATGAAAAAATGAAACTATAAAGATGCTTAACAGTAGGCCTTTGGAGTCCTAATCAGTGCCTGCTGCACATATAGAGTATCTAGACTCCTGATGGTCTTGTTACACGTAGGTGTTGTAAAAAGGATGAAATGATATAATAGAAGTTATTATGTACAATATACCAATTCCATATGTAGAGGCTACAGGGATCCTTGCCCTTCATGAGAGATCTTTACTCTGTATATGATTAGTTTATAGAGTTCTTCCTTGCCCATCACTTTCTGAGATAGGCAGGGTGAGCCTATCAGCCATACATAAATTCTACTATGTGATTATTAGAAGATGAGGAAGTTTGGTGACCAGAAGAACATGTACTGTGTTTCTTTCACATTAGAGTATGAGTGCATTCTCTCTGGAGATGAAAGATTAAGATCTTCTTGTGCACACAGAAGAAGTAAGTTGAGTTCTTAACTGGGGAGGCCAATCTATTTTAACACCTTTCTGCTAATTTGGTTATGAAATGTGTTTAGCAGGAAATCAGCATTGATAACCATTTAGTCTTTAAAATCCGCAAACTGCAAAAGCTGTATTTTTCTTACATCAGATTTTTACAAGATTTACACACCAGACAAAGGAAATAAACCTTTCAAGTCCAAAAGAAAAGAAGCTGATAGTTAGTAGCAACAGTAACTTCATCATCATCTTTCTACCCAGTCTTCAATTATTTTGCAATAGGTGTCTAGCCCTTAAGCAATCTCCAAGATCTACTCGGGGGGTGGGGGGGTGGGGAAATAAAAGAGTAATCATTTTAGAGATTAGAAAAGTCCAATTCGTCTCATTTGCATATTTATCTGGGTTTTAAATTCTGAATAGAATCTTTCATGTTCCACAAAAATAAAAATTTTATTTTTTTTCATAAGCATGTCTGCGTGCCTAATGCAGTAATTTAAATAAAATTCATATTTTTCTGTACGGGAAAGCTCAGTAACACTTTAAAATTATAATTTTCTCTAACACACAGTTTTGCCCTTGAATAAGGTGCTTATCATATAAATTTGACAGACAGTTCAGGGAATGTCACATTTTGGGAATAAGGAGAAGAATTTGTATCCATTTTCACTGATGAATAGTAGGGTCCAGGGACTCAGTACTCCACTCCGGCCACACCAACATGACTGAAAACACTTTTGGGCCTACAGTGGCTATGTCTGCCTGATCTCATGCAAGATATGGAAGGAGAAAAATGTTATCTTTGCTCTGTGGAAATCATTTCATTCTATTCATTCCTTTCAAAATTCATTTCTAGATGGAGAAATAACTATTCTGAGAGGAAAACTAAAATCTGCTGTGATGATTATGCTAACAGACTCCACAAATGTTCTGAAGTTTGCTATCACTGCCTTGGACTATACAAGGCAGCTTAGTGCTTTATTTCAAACCTCAGCAATGTGAGAAAAAGAAAGGTACTGGGCTTCAATGAAATAATTTTATATTACAAAAAGTGGAGGAAGGCGGTTCAGCAGTCATCTCAGTGTCAGAGACTTGAATGGAGATATAAACCTTTATAGCTGACTCTCACTGCATGCTCAGCATTGTTTGTCATTTTATAGGTAGAACACTACTTAACAGTTCTCTTTTAATTTACGATTGAGGATGATGTTTGTGCTATGTTGCAGTGCTGAAATCTCCATTATAATGTATCAATTCATATGCTTTAAAAAGTCTCAGTAAACTGTCTTTTAGCTGCGTTGTGTCACCTTGATGATATTTTACTCTGTACGAGTTTGTTGCTGCTGCTGTTGTTTTTAAATTGTGGTAGTTTTTATAATTTTATCAGCTTCTTATTTGGATTTTCAGAATTCTCTTATCAACTTAAGTGATGCAGAAATAAACAAATAAACCCCAGAAAACTCAAACAATGAATGTCTAATACATTATTTTGCAAAAAAAATCTACGAAGTGGTGTATTTAGACTAAACCAGAAGGATACGAACTGCAGATAATGCTTACACCTAATTATCTTTGGCTACACAGTCAAAATATTTTGCCAGAGACCTACTGCTGCAGGAGTGAAAGTTAATGTATTCTAGTTTTCAGGTCACATGATTAAATAAGGTGGATTCAGATCTCTCGTTAAATGAAAAATGTTACCCTTTACTTAGAGTGATATCATTTAAACCTATGACCAGAGTGGATTCTCCCAACAGAACAATAAAGAAGATAATTTATCCCATTGCTTTCTTAATTTCTTTATAACAAAAGCTTACTGTGCAGGGTGGGCGAAAGCAGGACACATTCTTGTATTGTACCTTTAATTCCACTATTTTCATGACAGAAAAAGTAGAAATGATCTGTATTATTGGTTAATCAAAAACTAAATTTCTTTTACTCGTGCTCTAGCTTGCCACTTAAAAATTAATTATGGACAATAACAAATAGCAAAATGTTCCTTTTCCAGAATAAGTTCCCCATTGGGATGCAGTGAAAGTGTTAATAATTAATCAAATAGTTTAACTTGGTACTATTTTTGCTACCTCACACATATACTAAACACCACTGATGTTGTTTGCCTTTTTTGGTTTCATAAATATTTATATATAATTGCATTTTCCTTGTAAATTGCATTTTTTCTGCCCAAAGGGAGGAAAAAACAATTTGTGTGTTAATTTTATCCCACTGGTTTTGTTCCGCTTCAGTAGTTCTGTGTATAAAATAAGAGATTAGATAAAAAGAAATGCACACAATCCGTGTTTGTTAATGTAAAGAACAATAATTAGGGAATGTTGCTAATTTTGTAGCAGTTCAGGTACATCGCTACCTACCTACACACACTGAAAAGCAGGCAATAGTGTTTCTTTTCCACCTACCTCTCAACTTTAATATTCATATTTTTTTAGATTCTGCTGCCCCCTACAGAATACCTGAAAATATTTAGGATTTTACAAACCCAAGGATTGTTGTCCATTATTGTTTTCATCTTACCTGGCCAAATAAATGCACAGCTTTCACAGTCCTCTAGGGAAATAGAGCTTTGTTTGTTGTCATTGTACTTTTTTGATATGTTCTGCATGAACTGTAACTTAAAAATTCTTGATGATTTGTGATACATTAATAAATAAAAATGGAAGTGATAGGCACTGTTATTGAACCACTGAAATAAGATGAAATATATTTTACATCCTCCAAGAGAACAGAAAGAAAGTTTACCAACCTTTGAGTCTCAGGAAGTAAGCTAATTATACACTTTATCAGCTCCTACCTATATACTACTATTCTTTCCAGAACCTAGTGTCTATAACAGCAGCAGTTAAATGCAATGATGCACTTAAGACTCTAATAGAAAACAGACTGTCAATAGGACAGGAGGGAATAGAAAAGACTCTAAACGTAAACTACATACTTTCAATTACAGTGCAGAAATATAACATGGTCTTCAAAAACAAAGGAAAAGTAGCATTTATACTAACTGACAACCTAAAATGTAGCTAATTAAATAAAATCCGAGACCTAGATTATACTTCCTGCAGCTAATCTCAAAGGTGAGCAAGAAAGACTGTTCTTCATGGATATTCACCGGCTGTCTTCATTGCACTGTATCTGTCCATCATTTAGGAGATTATGCATGAAGGAGAGGAGGCCAAGAAATGTTCCGTCATATCTTGTGCTTGCAATTGTGTGGAAAAGGCAAAGAAACAGGAGATTTCATGTGGCCTGAATTAGCTCCCTTTGTACTGCTCTCCTGTTTTACCTAGAAACCAGGCATTAGGGGGAAGAGAACTGTCATTGATGTGCTTAAGTTTGTTACTGAATACTTCCCAAAACTCACATAGCAGAGAAACTCACATAGCACA
The DNA here is from genome assembly GCF_034619465.1 of Leptosomus discolor. NCBI lineage: Eukaryota > Metazoa > Chordata > Aves > Leptosomiformes > Leptosomidae > Leptosomus > Leptosomus discolor. Next base: position 79,632,974 of record NC_141392.1, on the reverse strand, counting down.
GAAACTCACATGTCCTTGGTTTACTGAGATTAGCAAGAAGTTAGGACATTGTACTAATGGCATGTCTCAAACATCTTCAGTTTTCCTGACTGTTCACTCAAATGCTCAGGGAAGGTACAAGTCTGGAGGAGACAGGTACAGGTTACATCTTCCAAGGCATATAGCGAATGCATCATGGAGCACAAAGGTATTTGAGCACGGCTAGTTTTGTTTACAAAATAACTTCGTAAAGATGTCAGCAAAACCAAGAAAACTTACAGGTATTTTGATGCTTCAGCTCCTTCATATTTTGGAAAAAAGTTTTGGCTAATAGTTCCTAGATGTCCAGAACTTTTCTCATTCTCCTCTGGTTTAAGGCTTCCTTGAATATCCTTTCTGCAAACCCTGTTTTCCTCTGTTAATGTCCCTTTTCTTTAGCCTTAACTCTTGTCTCTAAGTATTTGCTTTCCTCTTGCTGTGGCTCAAAACTTTCTGTGGGCCCACTATTAACATTCTTTGTTCTCCTTGCTCTACTCCAGATTAGCTAAATAAGGCTACTTATACACATCAATAGAAACTGATGGAAAGAAAGACCAGTCAGAATCTTACTTTAGTTTGTTCCAAATGTGCTTCCAGAGGACAGCTTCTGCCCCGTCTTTCTCATTCCATTATGTGTAGGAGAATCTTTGAGAAATAAATTTATTTGAGTTAATATTAGCCTTCATAAACAGTACCCTAAAACACATCCCCGAAGTCAATTGAGGATGTGTCATTGGATCCTTATCTTGTGTGCTGCCTGGTCAGACTGTATGTCAAGGTTTTCAGTACTTTGAATGCCTTCAGTACTTCAGATACAAATTAATGTCACAACTAAGCTGATCTGACAGCTAGACCTACTGCTGAAATTGGCTGGCTATCTCACTCTTGGACATAAACTCCTGCTGCTCTCCTTGTGCAAGTTCCAGTGATCTTCTGAACATTTGATGAAGAGATGAAGCACAAAAAAAAAAGGAATAATCATCTCCTTATTATGCTCCTTAAGTCTCCTCACTATGCTGTAACACAATCACCATACGAAGTGCAAAGCAAACATGGCACTCGGAAGGGGCAAAGAAATGATGGCTAGCTTAGGCATAGCCAAAAACTTCAGCCTCAGATTATAGGCCATTGCACAGCAATTTCTTTCTCATTCTCACTCTTAAATGAGTTCTGGATCCTTCAAAGACTTTGGCTATGTTCAGCACTGTCCATAAACCATTCCCCTCAGCCTAAGGGAAGGAAATGCCTGGTTGAACTCAGTGCACATCATGTGTTGGAGAATTGGTCCTATCACCTTCTGAGGAGGCATTTGGATTTCTTTTGGATTACTTGTATGCTAAATACCAATTTTTAGTGAAGGCTTTGCATATTATTTATTTCACAAATAAATGACAAACAAGAATCGGCTGTAAATGTGTAAAAGATCCATGAAGAGAGATTCAAAGACATTAATGGGGAGTACTGCTTAAATTAGCATAGTACAAATGTCCTCCAAAAACCAAAGACCTTTCTCCAATGAGAGAAGTATTTTTCTGATCATAGCATTTGTTGTTGCAACCTCTGCATCACTAAATGCAACAAAGACAGCACTAAATGTGCGTAGAACAGCTTGCCCATAGAAACTTGCTAGATAGGATTCCTTTCAAATAACAGTTTGCTTTTGAAATGTAATTCAGTATTTTCCACCTGTATGTTTAAAGGATGAATGTATTCTTGGAGACAGGAAAGGGGAACAGAAAGATGAAAAAGAGGCTTCAGAAAAAGCAAAGTTTACTTTTTGAAGCCTTAGGCTTTTTTTTTTTTTTTTTGCCTTTATTTTTTTTCCCCCAGAAAAAAGAGAGACGTCAAAGGTAGAGGGAAAAGTCCCCTGCAAAAGCACCTGTTAAATATATTTTCCAACTTTCATCCTTTCTCTTACTCTGTCTAAGAATCTGACACTCACTCAAATAGTGCATTTATTTCCTGTGCACGTCAGGAGCATATATGTTCACTATTTCACAAAAAACTGTAATTTAACATACAGCACTGGGTTATTAAAGCTAAAAGCTTTGAGAATAAATCACAAACCTGACAGTTTTCTATGGTTTTAACTTGACTAGGTTGGGAGGAGGAACTGAATAAAAGAACAGCTTTGCAAGCTTCACCTAATACTTCAAATAGACTAAGTGCAGATTTTGTAGATTTAAATATTCACATTAATATTGATTTGCAGGAGTATCAGGAAAGAAAAACAACACCATTAAAAAGATAGAGACATAATTCTAATTATAGTTGCTGGTAATGGATCTGCTGCATTACTAAAAGCTACGGTCTTAGATTAGAGAGGCACAGTAGTGATTCAAACCCAGTGAGAAGATAAAAGGAACAAGAAAACCTGCCATTGCTACAAAACTAGAACCAATAAAGAATGTAAGCATTTAAACAGTAAGACATCATTCATTCTAATAAAACTGTGCCACTATACGGAAGGAGAACTCGCAAACTTTTATCAGCAAAGGACTGAAAACCTGTAGACTATGAATGAGTCCTGGGTTTCACTTCTGTATTTTACATGTTTACTCTTAATTTTAAATAATAAATAAGTTGTTGTTCGAGAAGCAGAGTGTAGAAACCATAAATCTCCCTATGAGTTCTTTAACTACTAGGGTACAGTCAGGCTCTTCACCCTTCTCCCTTACTTTCTGCTGTGTGCTCAGCCCTGGTCTGAGTCTCTATATAATCCTGAAAGAAAGGGTGCTACATCACTCTTACGTTATAGCCTGCTCAGAGAAAGAATTTAACTGAACATTAGCAAATTTCAGGTATGAATAATATGGTCTTGCAAATCAGGTGATCTCATGGCTGCTGTGATTTGTTAGGGGAAGGGACATGGAAGAGTGTGGAAGGAAGTCATCTTCAGGGTACAGATGTAAATTCTCTGCAAAGACATCTTTTCTTTATTACAAAGTATATTTCCTCTTGTGTTTCTGACAAGGAGCCAGTTTCATTATTTTGATAGCAAACAGCATTAATGTCAAGTCCCATCTACTCTCTGTGATACATAGTGGTAAAACAATTTCCTTGGTGTAATCCAGAATTTTAGTATTCACTGGGAGATATATAGTCAAAACCTGAGGAAGTGATTTTGCTCTCCAGCTGATGAAGAGTGGCAGAATTTTAGAATTCAATGGTTTTTCCACTGAAAGCAGCAAGGAACGCTTTTTAGACAACTTTAAAACCGTCCTTGAGATCGTAAGGTACAAAATAATATTAAATTTACATAGTTTTCTGTAAAACTAAGGATTATTAGAACTGATAGTCTTAACCAAATCAGAGAGTGATCATGCTTTGTTAGCTTGAATGACCCTAATTCTGGCTTTGAAAGACCTTTTAAACATTGGTCACATTGTTTTCTTTCAGGCCCTTGCAGACGCTTGGTCTGTGTAAAGATCAGATCTACCAGCATGTCAAGTGCCTATTCAGGGTTAGAAACAAATATGTGCAGAAGAAAATTCCTCGCACTTTCAGCTCTTAGCTTCCTTGCTCCTTCTACATTCACTATCAACACAAAATAAGAATGAGGTTTTGACAGATTAGGGGCAGGCATAGAAATAACTGCAGACCTGGCTTTCCATATGCAAGATTACTTCTTTATTTATAATTTTTGGCTTGCATTTTTTAAGCAGTTTAATGTTGTCAATTTTGTTTACTTCACTGCCTTTTTTCCATTACTATCTTGCCATTAGTATTTTGTTTTAATGATGTGGTTCATTAGTATGGCATTAGTAGTTCCAAGTATGCAAAATTTACATCTAACATAAATATTTCAGTGATGCTCATATTTACTTCTTAATTTCCTTTTAGGTTGTACAGCAGTATCTTTTGTTAGACCAGCTATTTTAATGATAAGTTTGTTTTCTCCTCTAGTGAAAAACTTATGGAAATATTTGTATACAATGCAACTGTTTCTAATTTGTCTTTTCATACGTTAAAATGTACCATAAACAGTAAATTTAGAATATACAGCTATCAAAACATATTTTTAATTTAAGCTACAACTCTTTCTGTAAACTTAACATGCTTATTTACTTTTTACATGGATATGACATTCCATACATTATACGGAGTTATATGCAATTGAAGAAACAGTGCATGATAAACAAGGCCAACACTGTAAGTGTAGTAAGCAACATACACACAAGATGCTGACTATATAACATGAATGCACTTAAAACCTATTCCTTTCCTTTTATAATTCTGGTTTATAAAGTGAAACCCTAGGTTTTAGTGTGAGTGCAATAACAGTAGAGATCAGCTTTGCTTAAGGGAAAGGATTCTCTATGGCTAAGTGACTCATTGAGGAATATAGTTCCCTTTGTAAGGACAAGAGGTCTTCTGTTCCCTTAATGCATCCCGTTGTGGTTCATAATTTTAACCAATCACTGCTCCACCTATCATTGCTCCCATTTAGTCCTGCAGTTTGACAGACAAGGTCACCTTGATACACAAAACAAAATTATTCTCTATTGAATTCACATACAGTATAAACCAGTGGGAGACTGCATGATCTCATTCAACATATGACAGTCCCCAGAATTTCCTGTCTTGTCAAGATACTGGCTCACTAACATGTTTACAACAAAATCAGCAGTAGCCAGAAAAAAATCTGTTAAACAATTAAGAGCACATGCAGCCATTCCTGTTGGACGCAAAGATTCTTGGGTGTTCCCTGGACACACAAGAGAAAGTAACACTCCTTGGATGTCCAGTTTTAACCTGAGAAATAGGATAAGCACTAGGTGCTGTTACTACTTGCATTGCCTGTCAGCTTGCAGCAATCAGTAGTGTAGGCAGCACTGAACTACAGGTTATGTCTGTATGTCTATGCTAAAATAGCTCTCCATGGCTTCAGTGACATTAATATGGCATTGTCTTGAACCGTTTCTTTTTGTCATAAAAGCCATCCTACTACAGCAAAATACAGAATTCAAATGTGCATTATGTGAAAAATACACTAATTTTTATTTGGTTTATTTAAAACTTGTAAGAAATAAATTGCCCTCTACATCTTTAACATGAGAAATGTTAACCAACATTTCCCTATACATTTTTTTTCTCTATCATTAATTCCTTTATCTACCTCTCTTCTATCCCTCCTATCTTGCTCTTTTCTTTGCTGAAAAGTCCCAGTCTAAAATAATTGTTCCTGTACATACTGTGTAAGATTCATTGGCTTTTTATCTTTGCACTATTACAAGCATGGTTTTTTTTTGTGATGGTTTGCTTAGTAAAAAATCTTTCTTTGATCATCTTTATTGACCTTCCCTTCATTCTTTCTTCTGTTATCTTTTTTCTTGGACAGTCTGACTACAACTATGCACCTGTATTCAGGACATGAGTGGGTTTTGATTTCTATTGCTTTTCTAGTGAATTCTAAGATTCAATTTATATCTTAGAGCATTGCTGAATGATGTGCTCACAAGGACTCAAAGTCATGGGCATGGAGTATCTGCAAAGTAGTTGCTAATTTTGAGTCCATTGTGGTATATCTCTGTTAGGATTACATTTCTTCCTGTACACCTTTTATCGAAGAACATTACATTTATTATACTTTTAAATTTATTTCGTAGTCAGTCAGACTCATGATATGTTTTCTCAGATATTCACAGTTTGTGTTAGTTTTGAGTAGCCTGAATAATTACACATCATCAGCCAGCACTATCAGTCACTTCTCACACCTGATTTGGACAGCTCATGAGTACAATGAGTAGCACAGGTCCGGTGCAAATCCCTGTGGGATTCTTATCATTACCCTCCACTCATTACAGGAGTTGATAGTTTTTCCTAAATTTGTTTCCAGTCTTTCAGTCAACTACTTATCTGTGACAGGACTTTTCCACTTTCCCAAACAAGCCTGTTAAAATCTTTTTAAATCCCGTTTATACTGTTATGAACCTTACTGACAAGTTCATTGACATCACTAAAGACCTCTTCAAAATTTGTTGGGCATGACTTTATTCTACAAAAACTGTGATAACTTTTCATCATAGTATCATACATTTATTTAATTCTATTCTTTATTACAGTTCTGACTGCTTTGCTTGGTATAAAAGTCAAATGCACTCAGACCAGTGTCTGTATTCCTACGGATTTCTTCTAAAGACCTTTGTGAAAATGACACTGCATTTACCGTCTTCCTTTCCTGTGGTAACAAGACTAATTTAAATTTGCAGTTATAAACCATAGTCACCACTGTGGCAATTTCATATTAAGCTTCTTCAGAGTCTATGCATAAAGAGAATCTAGTCCTTGCTGCTTATTTCTCCTGATGGATCACCTTCTTCTAACAATACTTCAACATGAGATCATTCTTCATACATCTTCCCTATGAAGACTTCTATTGTGTAAAACTTTCAAACTTCTCTGAAGTGAACAGTTATTTTAAAAAGCTCATTTAGATTTTCTGCTATGACATCGGCTTCTCTGAGTATGCTTTTTATAACTTCATTACCCATCAGTGTGAGAGAAGCATTCAGAAGTTTTATTTGAATAAAATTCTTAACTTTAAAGCTCTGTATCGATGAACTCCTGCAAAAGAGCTTGGTAATTTTGCCTTTATGTACCTGAACGCACTGGTTTAAGAAATCTAAGACATGTTATTTTCTTGCTTCTCAATAATTATTTCCTCCAAGAACACATAGCTGTTGAGCTTCCCCAGCTAGCAAACACACACATATACTGGAATTACGTAATATGAATTTATTTATTTACTGTAGGCTCTCAAATGCCTCTATAAAGGGAGAAGTGTATGAGTCTTTTTAAGTCTTTTTGACTTTAAGTCTTTTGAGTCTTTGGGGAATGTAGAACAAGACAGTAACTCTGAAGATTGTCTATAGAGTAAATTGGCTACTGTAACAGTGTAATGCAATCAGCATAAGAACATACTCCAGTCAATACAGGGATTTCCTACTATTTGCACTAGTGTAAAATTCAGACCCAGTTTGAAATTCCATGTGTTAGACCCAGATATTCCATATAAGAACCCAAGGTTTATTTACATATCACACTATAGTAATTATATACTACCTATAGTTATATACTCTGGTAGCTTCAAACGGTTCGTATGCCTACTGTCAGCTCAAGACATTTTACAAGAAAATACAAAGGAACTAAGTAAGGTAAGTATATGAAGAAAAACCCCACATCTGCAGCAGTGGATGATGTAGTATATAACCCTAGAGAGAGAGAGGTGTGTGTATGTAGGTATATAGGCTTTAATGTTTCAGTAACTACTGCAATGAAAACAGAAAAAAAGTAATTGTAATCGTAACAGCAACTGGAACTTAGGGACTTAGAAAGAAGTCACTCAGTAATAATCTGTATTTTAATAAACACCCAGAAAATTTACAAAAATGGTGACTTTTCTGCTGTAGCTCCATGCTGATATAAAAGACAAAAGTTTTATAGTCAAGAAAAAAAAAAAAAGGATCTTTAATAATCTAGTAAAAGTCATATGAGGACATTAATTTAGTTGATCTTAGTATCGTTTTAAAAATAATTTTTTAATTTATCATATAATTTTCCTAACAGCATTCCTCTAAATACTTTAAATAAATAAAAGTAGCTACACTTTTGACTGATTATACCTTCTTCCCTCGCATGCAATATATTCATTATAAACTATTATTTTAGAATTATATTCTAATAATCATTGCTACTATAAAGAAAAGAATTTGTTAAAAGCTAATTTAAACTTAAACAATTTTTGTCATGAAAAGTAACATTTTCTAGGAGGAATGCAGATGAACTATAGAGCTTTCTATAATTTGATCACTTCTCTGGCTGAAAGTTGTTTAACTTTTTACAATTCACAGAGTCACAGAATTACAGAGCGGTTGAGATTGGAAGGAACCTCTGGAAATCATCTGGTCCAAATCCTCTCCTCAAGCAGGGCCACTTAGAGCCAGACGCTCGATTGCATCAAGACGGCTTTTGAATATCCACAAGGGTGGAATCTCCACAACTTCTCTGGGGAACCTGTGCCAGTGCTCAGTCACCCTCACAGTAAAAATAGTGTTTCCTGATGTCCAGACCAAACCTCCTGTGTTTCAGTTTGTGCCCATTGCCTCTGGTCCTGTCACTGAACAGCACCTCTTTGCATCCTCCCTTCAGGTACTTGTTCTGTACGCATTGTACATACTGGACACATTGTACATATCACCCCATTGCTTTCTCTTCTCTAGGCTAAACAACTCCAGTAACTCATGCTATTGAAAGACATATTAGCACCCAAATGTCAAAATAACTAATTAGAATATGTCCAGAAAAACACAAATTGTTTTAGTGTATTAGGTTGATATGGCAAGGTTTTGGTAGTGATGGAGGCTGCAGGGGTGGTTTCTGTGAAAAGAGACAGGAAGCTGTCCCCATGTACAAAACATCAGCCTGTTATCAACATTATTCTTATCCTAAATCCAAAACACATTACTATACCAGCTACTAGGAAGAAAATTAACTCTATCCCAGCTGAAACCAGGATAGCTTTTCAGATCAGGTTTCCAGGAAGGGAACACTTTCCAGCATTGTTGAAAAAAGGTAATTTTTAAATCAAAAAGGACTAGAATCAATATGTGCATGTGAACATACCATTTGCCTTTGTCACTTTAGTTTTCTCAGTTGGACGGGTAGCTATAAATTATTTTTATATTTGCTTGAGTGTATGGTAAAATTATTTCGTATCTGTTCAACCAATGAAGACAAATGGCTTTATTTTGTGCCTGGAGTCTGCTTAAGCACTGTCTTTAAACCTGGATTGAGAAAGCACTTCCTTAAATATAGCGCAGTCATAAACTTCTTAAATAGTAGCATCTTGCTGATACATATAAAATGAGACACAATCATGTGTGGCAAGCAGATTTGCACAAAAACAGACATGCATGACAACAAACATAGCTATCGGCATAGTCTTCCTTGATTAATAAACTGTAGTAGATACAGTTGCGTAACAAGACAGGTCTGAAATGCAGTTAATATTGCTTATTGTTAAACAGTCATAGAGCTATGTGACTGTGAACTCTGTTTCTTTAAGTAGGTCTGCTGGACAGTCACAGTTCCCATGAGAGACTAGAGACTTCTTCATTTAACCTGTCAGGCCCTTATTCTTTCTTTGTTTCCCTTACACAACTAAAGTAAATCTGGATGATCTTCTGCCTAGGGTTTTGGAATAGGCACATTCAGAATTAATACAGCTTTTGTCATACATAAAAGTTGGTGCATCAGCTAACCATTGTGCTATCCTGTCAGTGAACGTGATAATAATATGCCCACAAAGGACTCTTTGCTGTTAAAGTAACTAGAGATCCAGATGTAATAGTGATTCTTCTGAGAACAGGGCAAACTTGCTGCTCTTCACTGTCTCCATATCCATCAGAAAACAACTCCAAACCAGATCATTAACCTTATCTAAATATACCCTAAAATCTGACATTTAAGAGTTTAAATTCTCATTAAAAGTTACAGGAAGGTAATAAAAATTGAAATTAGACAGTACTGTCAGTCCATTGCATTTTTGCAAGCAAGTAATCTCAAGGTTGAGTAGCCATGGGATAAGCACGACAGAAAAAAAACCTCACGTGGGAAAAAATGCAGAGAATACCAAAGCATTATTTTCTACTGCCTCACACTGTTGCCAAATGTCAAACATAGCATAAAGCACCCACATTGCCCAGCTATAGACAACCATGTAAGCTTTTGCTTCAAAAAGAATCAGATGCTTAAAACTTCACATCTTTAAAATCAGAAAAAAAAGTCTCATTCCATTCAGCATTTCACTGTCAAGATTTAAGTTTCCCCAACAACTGTTTAAAAAAAAAAAAATCTCAACAGGAATTAATGCCTTTCATCGAATAAGAATACCGTTGAGAATTTAGGTTCTTATATTTAATCATTTTATACTCTAGACTTATTCATTAGTTGTCATAGATACTGAGTGGATTTCATCTCAGGTAATTAGGTATTTACTGCGTAGGTATCTGCACCTAGACTATTCACCTTAAGTTTAGTTTATAGTCAATGATGAAAAATAATCAATCCAAGGCTGCGAGTCTTTTTAGATATCTACTTTAGAACAAGATAAATCAAGCCACCAAAGTGCCTACTGACTTTGATGACTGCCTGGAAAGAGAGGCCAAATTAAACTCAACATTTGGTATGTGATTCCTGCCCTCTGAGACTTTGGTATGAGAGCACAGGGTATCTTACTGTTACATGCATGTCTTCATAGAAAAGTAACAGACTTAGAAAAAAAAAAATGTTCAAAAGCAGTATGTGCACAAGAGGGGAACCTGCAGTTGCATCTAATAGAGAAAATCTGCATCTTGGGATGAGCGAGGGTCAGAAAAAGGACAAAATAAAAGATGAAATATTCATCTTAAAAAAATGAGCTGATGCACATGGCAGAGAGCAGCAATCAACCCCCACATCTGTGGTCACACTCAGATGTTGTAAACACCTACAGAGTGCTTTGGCCTTATTAATATTGTACAATCACCAACTATCAGAAAAGTAAGCTTGTGAAAGTAGAATGGCTAAATTATAGGAATGAAATGTACCAAAATGGAAGGCAGAGACATAAGCTCATAGCAGCCTACAGTGACAACTACAACAAATATTGTCTTCTCTTTGTCCTGTCACTGAAAGGAATTGTATTCCTCCTTATTCGGCTGTTTGGGAGGCACATAATTGCTGGAGTCCACATCATCATTTGTGCCTTTTTTCCATCTGGTCAGCAATGTTTGCAGCTGTGTTGCAAGAAGCACTTGAATTGCCTATTAAGAACTATTTATTTATTTATTTACTCTGAAAAGCATACTCATGCATGCATCATCAACCATCTTCTATGAGTTTGAGCTGAGCTATGCTTCCTGAGCTGAGCTGCTGACTCATACTGACCTCTGACACATGGACTGTATTACTGTTAAGTATTCCTACTGATGTTATTAGTGTCATAGGCACAGACTAGGAAGACTGAAGTAAGGGTATTTGTACCTTAAAGTGAAAGCTGACTCATTGATGAGATATGTAGACATTCTGTGCCTGCAACTCTTTTAAGATACCTTTGGTCAGGGGAGATACAAAAGCAGTAGTTATGTGACTTTTATTGTGACAAGTTACTTTATCCATTTTAAAAATGTTCAGCCATAACAAGGGATGTATAATAATGGATCAGAAGGAGAAAAAGCATGAGTTAACCTTACTGTATAAGCTGAAGTCTGTAAAAGCTCCAGGTCTTGCAAAATATATGGGATTGCTGGGGTAGAAGAGAAGCAATAGGTGCCTTGACCTGATCACTTTACTCTGTACTTCTTGGACTGCTCTAAACTTCGGCAGGGCTGTTATTTAACTCTGAATTCCCATAATATCAGTGGATATGTGCTGTCAACAAAAGGGTTACATCTAAAAATGAAACTGTGGGTGGATGTACAAAGCTTGAATGAATGAAAAAGAGGAGCCAGGGGTCCTGGCAAGCAAGGTCAACATGAGTCAGCTGCTGAAGATCTGGTAAATCTCACAATAAATCTTATACATAACCATGCTGGGTTTTCAACAAGAGCATAGCAAAAAGATGAGGGAAGTGATTTTCTGCTGAACTTTTGCATCCCACAATACAAAGCAAGCTGGAGCTAATAATTGCAATGATTAGGGGATGGAGCAAAAAATACGTAGTTCGAGGCTGAATGAAATTGGTTTCTTTAGCCTGGAGGAAAGAAGGCTGAGGGAGATCTTGCTGCAAACTTCCAGTGAAGGAGGACTGCAGAGGAGATGGAGCCAGACTTCCCCCAGCAGTGCACAGTGAATGGCAAGATGTAACAGTCACAAGTTTCAGCAAGGAAAATCCTGACTGGATGTAAGAAAAATCCGTTTTGCACAGAGATTGCTTAAGCACTGGAGCAAGTTGTGCAGAATGGCTGTAGAATAGCTACCCTCAGAGATAATTCAGAACTTGACTGGACATGACTCAGAGCCACCTTGTCTAATTTAGAAGCCAGCACTGCTTTGAACAGCAAGTTGTCCTGAATGACCTCCAGGGATCCCTTCCAAACACTATTTCTTTTTATGATGCTTTGCTGCCTGTTATCCCTGGAAGTAAAGAACTCTTCCTCTGGCAGCTGTGGCCATTAATATTTACATAAAATCCTGCAGTTCTTGGCCAGCTACCTTCATCATTGGGCTGCTGAAATCGGTCACATAGAACACTGGTGACTAGAATATGTTGGAATAGACAAATGTAATATAATGCAAATTAGAGGAAATGATGAAAATTACTTGCATCCTGATTTTGTTTCGGGAAAATAAATCATGTGCATCGTTGGAGCCATTCACTGAAAACATCTGCTCAGTAGAAACTAAAAGTAACTAAGATTTTTAACTATATTAAAAAGAAATAGAAATCATTAAGAGTCTGACACTGAGCCATAGCTCCTCCTATGATCTGGCCTGCAACTATTTTATTTGTTTTCATCTTCACAGCAAGATTAAAAGAACGTTACTGTTAACTTGCTGAGTTAAGAATTATTTCTAAGTTTTCTGTCTGATTTCTGATTGTCTTAATGAACTCAGTAAATAACCTCACTCAGTATATGATGGTCCAAGTATCAGAATTATGGGTTGTTAACATCCTTGATAATGAGATGGGTTTTGTTCCAAATGTCAAATGTACATATTCTGCCTTTTCACCACGTTTATCCCTAAATGCTATACACCCTGGATTTCACAAATTGTCAAGCATATTTATTGTGGGAGGGTAGCTTTCTGCTTCCAGTTCCCTTTCCATTTAGAATTGCTAATCAGTTACCTCATGATTTAAGATGATACGCCATAGATTGTAAATTATTTCAGGGTAGTTATAAGCTAGATGAAGAGAAGCTAAAAAACAGGTGTCTGTCTTTTGATTGGATGCAGTGCTAGAAATGAAGAGAAAATAATGATTGCTGAAGAAGGAAGCTGAATAGAAATCTTTTCCTCAACATGTAAGTGCACCCAGTATCCTTGACATTTTGTCAAGCAAACACAAACACCAACTCTTTTTAGAGATTTTAAAGGCAAAACTAGAACAACGTCACTGAAAGGGTAGGATACTAGCAGACACATAAGAATTTGCCTTGAAAAATATATACAAGATGTCCTTCATACTGTTTAAAATTTGGGCATTGTGGAGGAAGCACAGATCTAAATTATATAGCCTGTTTGCATCCTAGTCTTGAGCATGAACTATGTCCAAGTTTGTGGTTTAAAATTCACTATGCTATGTCTTTCTAAGGTTTGCATGTATAGTTTTTTAAACACTTAAAACCGTTGTGTGCTTAACCATATGGATTAAAGCTCTTCCCTCTAGAACAAACTATACATTCCTCCAAGTCAAGAAAAGCCTTAAACTTCTGATGTGCAAAATCCTTTGGCATCTGATAATTTCACTAAGAATTAGCTCTTTTTAAAGTGTTATGTATATAGGGCCAGAGAGAATTTGCCAACTTTTTAATGTCATTCCTTGAGCTGGAATGACTCCCAAAAGCATTGTAGGGAAACTTTCCTGTAAAAGACAGCCCACCAAGTTCTACCATGCACAAGTTCAAAGACAAGTTCTCTCTGAAAACAGAGAGGATAAGCAAGAACTTTTAACCTTTCTTGAACCTTTTTAGTCACCTCTGAAGTTAAGCAGCATCATTATCAACAGCATAAAGAAACTTTTCTCTCTTGTCAATTACAGCTTCTTGAAATTTCCCAGAAAAAAACCCCAAGCAAATAAAACAAAGGAAAAATTATGTAGTAGTTGGAACCTTCTGCCATTTCCCCGCTTTTGTGGGTGCAGAGCACAGAACTGCAGTTTCTGCAGTCTGTAGCTGCCCTTTCTGTTCTTACAGAGAATGGTAAGGAAGGAGGGAGCCTGGAAAGCACATAAGGCTGGAAATCTAGCTGAAATTGGACTGCTCTGAAAGCCACAGGAGCCCTGGCTTGAAAAGCACATTTTTATGACATTCATGTCATTTGCACATTATCCATGGCATTCCAGACACTTGGGCTGTGTGACTCACACTGCCTGGGAAATCAGTTGTCTCCAAAGCCAGAAAAGACAGAAAAATCTCTGGGTCTGATGCAATACTGCTGATACAATTTTTAGACGTGCAATGTTGTTGTATCCCACCACTGCTAGCAGCAAATCAAACTGAATTGTTGGATTAGTTTGACTGCTATTACATAGCACATGTCCTACAAGTGCAATTTTGTTTATAAATAAACTTTTTATAATTAAATATTGAGGATTTTCAGTATTGAATTCGAGCTTGTCATTTGATTCTGAGTAAGAATATTAGTTTTCTAGAAAACAAACAAACAAAACACATAAAAATTCAATTTCTTGATCGCTTCATGCAAAACACATTTAGAACTCTGTGTCAGAGAAAAGTGGTTTTAGTGACATCTTTGACAACAGCCCATCATAGCATGGATGGGAATGGATAGAATTAAGGTTATTCCCTAATAAGAAAATCTTGGAGCATGGATTTAGAAAGCATGTGCATGGATTTTAACCGTTCTAAAGAACTTGCTAGAAAGTTATAATTATTTCCCAATATGTGCAAAGACTATTGAAAGTACCTGTGGAAATGATATTTTTTCCAGATAGGAGCTGTGGCTTTTTTTTATAGAGTCAGTTTTTCTTACTAAGAAAGAAAACTGTTGTGGGAGAGCTCTTGACAGGGAATGAGGACAGTCATTAATATAAGGCAATGCAATAAAGTGAGCCTTTTCCTCTCTGCTGGAGCTTTGCTAGAACAAAGAAATGTCAGTTTGTATCTTGCACAATCTGGCGCATAATGTGAAATATACCTAATTCAGCTTCAAGCTTCGGTATTTGGAAGAGGATAGCATTTGAGATTATGACATCTAAACAGAGATGTCTTTATGATGATATCTTTAGGTCCTGTGAATGTCCATGCAATAGGGACATGGGACTTGATTCAGTTTCCTAAACAAAGTTTTCTGAGCTCATTTTAGGTTCCCTACAGTTTCTTGCCCAGCATCTAGATGCCATTCCAGAATATTGTGGGTGTCCTGTATGTCTTGTGTCAAAGCTACTAGCCACATGGGAAGGTCTCAGAAAACTTCATATGCCTTTTAGGTAGCTGAATTTGAAGCCACAAGGGAGGCTAAGGTGGACAGCTAGAGCACAGGTACCAGTTTGAATGACCCAAAATAACACATAGTAAAGGATTTACGTAAAACTCATGTCTTTTTGAAGTGGCAGATGGAGACCTAGATGAATGTCTTAGGACATCATCAATAGTTCTAAATTTATGTGTGGGCACTTGAAGAAATTCGTTAGTGCTTATGTTAGCTATTGATGTATGCAAGACACAGATCAACGAAATGTACAACCTCATTCTTCTTAAACATGAATAGATTGTCTACAGATATATGCTTAATACTAACAATCCCCTCTTCAGTATCCTGAAAAATGTTTGTTTGGTTTTTTATTTTTCATCAGATCTGAAACAGATAATTTTCTCAGAATATATATGAATTCATATATATATTTTAGGTTTTTTACATAAGAGGGAAAAGGAAGAATATTTGAGAAATGTTTACAACTTCCACATAAATATCACAGATTATCAGTCTGTTTTAAGTTGTGGTCACAGTTTCATAGAGGTTGAGGATATTTCCTCAATAAAAGCAGACACTAGTGAGTAAACACAAGGCATTCGTTGAAGCTTGTATCTTGAGTTTTGATAGCATATTAAATTATTTTGACCAACAAAATAAAATTACAGTACAACTTTTGCATACATCATAACACTTTATTGAGCAACAAATATAATCATGCTCACTCTCCATTAGAATGGCTTCAAGAACTATTGCTGAGCATATATTGTAACTATTGGAAGTTCTCCTAATTTATTAATAGACAGTACTTTCTCTTTTCCCATCCATTCTCTAAATGACTGAAAAACTCTCGAAGTCACCAAGAGTAGTAGATAAATTAAAATTCACCAACTTGATAAAGCAGTCCCACTAGGAACTGATCTGGCAGAATTCATCCTTCTATATGTCTTACTTGTCTCTACTGGACCCACAATTTTCTTACTCAAGAATTTATTTGAAAATGTAATGATTAAAATAGAAAGACTTCCCAATAGCTCCTGAAGACTGGTTGAGGAACAGAGGAACAGAACAAATGGAACATATGATTGTTCAAAATCATTGTATATTGTTGCTCAAAATTAGAAACAACTTGCAGTGAAAAAACAATTAAAGGGAATTATTCAGCTAGATTAGAAGCAGACCATGCTTGATGCCCAGAATATCATTATATATCTGCAGTTCTGTTTTTTTCTTTTTTTTTTTTCCTATTTTTTCCATCTGCTGATTGGTCACATTAGTAAGAACATACTATAATAACTAGTTACTGATTTTCAATCTCTCTAAATTTTTAATTTCCATAGTGTTTATTTAGTGAACATTTACTATTTTTCTGTATTTTTAACACTGGAATGATTGTTGCGATAAGGTACAACCCAAGTTGTGGGGTTTTGTTCTTCGTCTGTTTGTTTCAATCGTGTCTTTAAACTAATTTATATACCATGATTATTTAAGTCTTAAATAAATTAGCTAATTAAATTAGCTAATTAAAAAAAGTTAATGGAGTCAGAAGTTAGATTTTTGGCAGCTTTTCTTTTTTTTGATATAGCTATGACCCCTACTGAGACATGTAAAGTAACCATGAAGTTGATGTTATAGATTTTCTCCCAGTAAATAACAAAATGAAGAGTGAGACCAAACTGTATACCTTTGTTTCACTCCTCAGAGAATACTATGCCATCCCTGGATGGAAAACAAGAAAATAAGAAAAATTAAATGAGATGTTAATTACAATTTGTCCGCATAATGTGTATGTATTTAGCCCTTTCATGGTGAATAAGTTAAATTGATCCACCTCCTCCTAGAATTTGTGTATTCAGAACAGTGTCAAAGCAAGTTGCCAGATTTATTTCAATGTTCAGAGCAGCGTATATGTTCTCTAAAATGAAAAGTAGTAGAAGAAAAATTTTGGTTCCAGTGAGCAAAGTGGGTGTAAAACACAATGGAATATAATTTATGGAATTATGAGATAATCAACTGTCTCTCAAAATTAGGGGTGGGGGGTTGGCTGGATGGGACATTTCTGTAGTGCATGGGTGTTGACTGGACCAGCAGGGAAGATTTAGCAAGAAAAAATGTCTGTAAACTTGAAGGCTAAATAGGAACAACAGCAGTGTAGTAAACTCTAAAAAGACACGTAATCAAATGATCACTAATACAGCCCATGTACACGCTGACACTGAATAATATGCCTTTATTCAATGAGAAATTAGTGTAAGTAATTCTCTCAAAAAAAGCTTTTGGGCATGTTCACAAGTAAGTGTGAGCTATGGTTTTCATCTCTCAGACATTACCACATTAGGGCAAAATAGCTTCTGTGGCCTACCAATACATGTCTATTTTCATAGCTGGCTTCTTGCAAATGTAAACGTACATCCTTGAAGAAATATGGCCAGCTTCTTGAAGATCGCATTCCACAGTACAGTTGTCTTAGAAAGGTTATTGAAAGCAGGATTTATTCTGCTTTTTATGCTTTACTTTGTTACGATCATACCAGATTCATATGATGAAATTTAGAGGTAAAATAGTCCAAAATTGTATTAAAGTAATGGTATTCACTGAAGAACTGAGTGAAATTGGATTGTTGGATTAAACACTGCACAAAATCATTATCACACAATGAGGGGAAAAAAGCTCACACACCTAAAAGAAAATCAGAGACTAACTGACACAGTAGATGTTCCATGGATTACTAAACCAAATTAAACACAGGAGTAGATTCCACAAATGGAGCTGTGATGAATGGAAGTGAAAAAGAAAAGAGAATCATTATGAAAGAGAGTACCAGAAAGCTAAGAAGAACCCACAAGATTTAGTGCATTTTTCATGTTACTTCTTTGCTACTGTTTCAGATTTTGACACTAGTTCTTTTTAAAATACATATCTGTAATATTTATAGAAACAAACCGTCTAACTTTTATTACAATAGCAGCTATGCTTGCTTGCTTGCTTTCTTTTCTTTTCTTTTTTTTTTCTTTCCTTTTTTTTTTTTTTTTTTGTCCTCCCTCAATGTAAACATCACTTTCTGGAGAGCTTGGAGAGACAGATGACAGCAGATTTGAAGAAATGCAGCCTGGCATCTAACTAAATTGACTAGTAACGTAATACTGTTGCCAGTTTGTACTTGTCAGAAGCAGCTGTAAGAATGAAACCTAAAATATGTTTGTGAGAAAGACAGTGAGTTGGCCAAAATAAGTGAAAGACTATGCAAGCAAACTTATGCGTGAACTTTGAGGATTCCTGGAAAAATGACGTGCCCATTATGGGAATATGAGATACTTTTCGCAGTTGATAATAAAAAATGATGACTTGCAAAAACATCAGTTCATTTGTTTCACAAGTTTCCTTAAGAATGGCATTTTGTTTTGCAAAGAATAAACTGGAATGGCAGAAGGTATGTTAATAAGAAAATGATTGAGGCAAATAATGAAAATCTCAAGCATTCAAAAAAAAATAAACTAATTTGAAAAATCATGAGCTGTTCTTCTTTTTTACTTAGAATATTCCATTGTATTTATCATTTTTTCCTCAATACGATGTAGTCCACTGTAGTCTAGTAATTTTAAATCAATGTAAAGATTTTCCGATGCATTTGGGTATCCCCAAACTTGGATATTTGAAGATATATTGAATAAAATAACATTGAAAGTACAAAACCAATGAGTTTAGGCAAAGCTCTTGCATTATTTATGGGGGGTTCACTGTCCCCCATGGGGCAGTGATAGACACCATGAACTGAATCAAGACCAAACCCAGAAAAAACATACCCACTTCCCCTCAGTCAGACAGATTAAAATTCAGATAAGATCCACGCTTTTGAGAATCAAAGTAATTACAACAATACAACAAACTATTTAACAGATTTCAGTCATACTTTCTATCAGAAAACACAAATTCAAGGCTAAGTACAACAGTCAGAAGCACAGAAGAAAATATAAAAGGACAATATCTAAACAAAAAAAAATAAAGTCCACTGTGCCATTACGTAAGTAGGTTTTCAGGCTACAGTACTGGAGGCAGAATAATCCATTGGGCCTGGTAAGATACAACCTGTAGATTGTGAAAGACTGATCTGTCCAAGAGAAGGTATTTGTACCTATTTTCCTGTGGAAGGTTTCCACTTGGTATATTCCATACTTTTTTTCCCTGTTTAATTCCTTCCTGAAAATTTCAAAACTTGAACACTCTTCCTGCTGTGAAAGACACACACTTTTCTCCCTTTCTTTTCCCCCCTCCAGTTTTGTATTAAAAACAAACAAACAAATAGACTGATAACACATATCTGCTTAGCTCAGAAGGGTTTTTTCCCCTTCTACAGATGTCCTAGGAAACTCAGTAGCCAAAGCAATTTCAGCAACTCACAGCTATTTTCCTGAGGGATCTTATTGTCGAGTTTACAAAGTTAAAATCAACAGAATCCTCAATCAGTCTACACTTACTCTGTTTTTTGGTCTGTTGTTATCACATGAATTTAACATTGTCGAATAGTTGTCTAAAGTGACTAAGTGGGTAGAGGAGTGTTAAATTTCCTCATTGTTCCTTATAGGCAAAGTTCTTCTTCAAGGCAACTGCAAGTTGCACCAGCCTTGATCATACTTTTTCTGATTTCCCTGTCTTCCACAACTGACTTCACATTAGGATGACAAACAGCCGTCCTACTGTTTGAATACCCAACCCTTCCCCCTCTATTTTCAACATCCAAAATTTATCATTACATGTCACACTACAAAGGTTTATATGTTTACATAGATGAATCCAATAGTATTTAAAATAAAGAAACACTAAAGAAGGACAAGTTTCTTCCTCCCAGAAAGAAAAGGCCTTTACTTTCTGTATGCACAGTATGACCAATTGTGAATGGCATAATTGTTATCACGATGAAATATTGTCTCCCTTAAGTTATTTCCTTAGTTTTAAGGAATTTAAAGAAACTTTTAATAACTTATTTTCAATAACTCTTGTTATTTACCAATTTCAATGAAAATAATAAAAATTTAACTGAACAAAATTACAGTAATGTAATTCTGTTATTAATTTCCATTTTGGATGCAGATTTTGTTCTGCTTATGTGATGTTCTGCTTATGCTCTGGTATGTGATGTCTGCTGTTTCAGTTTCTGGCTCTTGTCTCTCATTTCAGAGGTTGCAAGTATATGACTGAGGATTTTCCAACTGCTATCAATTTGGTTCCTGGACCATTGGAAAGTGTGGAAATCTGGCAGTCCAGTACTACTGGAGAAGTAAGTTGTATAAGGAGGGAAAAAGGATGAAAAAGATATTTCTGACAAACTTGATAAGAAGATCTTTCCAGAAAGTTCTTTATTCTTTGGAACTTCTTATCATCATTACATGGGAAATGAATCATTCAGAAGTATTTTGAAGTATGTTCTCTACTGTTTCAGAGAAAAAAAGACTGACATCTGAGGTCCACTTTATAGATTACATGAATGCAACTAAATTTTTTTGAGGGGATATTTTTTTCTAATTCATATATATCTGAAAAAATGTATTGTCATCAATCACATTTTAATCTTTGTCACTAACTTGGATGATCTCAGAATCTTCAAGTTAAGTTCTGTTCAAGTAAGCATCCAAAAGTCTGAAGCTTATGTGTAAAAATCAGAAAGCATACAGAAGTACGAAACAGTAAATGTATTGTTTGGAAATATGCATCCCTTGAAAATCTAATATATATCATCTTCAATCTTACCAAACAACTTTATTCTGTAATTTTGGACCCAAAAAGAGTTTTCATTAAAATGGAAAACATTGCAACTTAACCAGAAAACTGGTGGACAAACATGTGTGGAAAAAACTTCATATTCTCTGCTTAACTTAGTCATCTCACATATTTTTCCAAATAAATTTTACACTTCAATGCATTATTGAATATTCTTTACAACTTCTCAGTAAATTAACTGTTTAGTTTAATGCAATAGAACAGGTGAAAGGTTTTTTTTTTTTTCCTAGAAATCCTGTCATTTGTCCAACAAGCTGTGACTTAAATGGGGGATATTTTCAAAAGATTTTATAATTATTATTATTTTAAAAATAATCACAACATTTATTGACAAAACTGTTAAAACTTCTTCTGATTCCACCTGTCCATTAACATTTGAAACACCTCTTCATGACATGTGATTTCTGCATTGAATTTGAAGAGATTATTAATGCAGCTAAAGTTTCCCATTTTTCTAAAAAAAACCCTGAGGCTATAATTTAGTAATAGGTATCATTTAATTAATATTGATTTACCTCTACTAGTTCTGTTGTTGGACATTTTATTGAACAGTTTCTTCCCTGTATTTTAAAGGAAAATGTCAAGATATATATATAAATATGAAAAAAATCATTAGAGTCTAGATGAGTCATTTTTCCCCCGCAGACACCTATTAAAGTACTAATGAAGATGGAAGGATGGCTCCTTACACACAAAGTTCTCATGGTAGCGAGGGGGAAGGATGGAGTGCAGTGGACAATAGTATAACATTCCAAGATATTGTAAACATAATTAGCAGAAATTTTTGAAATTATGAGATGAAAGATGGTGAAGTCCAACACACATTTCAGGCTTTATCCAAACCTTTGTACACCTCTAGGATTTAAGGCATTCTCTAAATACTGTATATAACACAGAGATATAGCAGAAAGAAGGCCAGAACAGACACCTTCCTGTCATCCAAAAGCACAGTAATTCACTTCAGGATAATTAAAGTCTCTCCAAGACAGAAATTACAGGAACTGTAAAGATCTGAAGAGCTGTACTTTCCACTTTCAGATCAGTTCTGGTTGCAAACTAAAATGTCATCAGCTAGATGGTAAGAGGTAATAGACAACAGATCTATTTTAGCAGAGGCCAGTCAAGCTTCCTGTCTTGTACTGCCATTCAGCACAGCTTCCACGATCCTGCAAGATGGGAAAAAAAGACAAAAAAAAATATTGTTTCATTACCTGGAAACTCTGAGATGCATGGTTTCCTGTCATTTTATGTTACAGCTGAAGGATTTAGTTGATTGATTATCCTGTTGCTCTGGACTATGGCAAGTCTATTTCTCTTGGTCCAGGGCAATCCATTATAGCTCTTGAATAAACATATAAGTTTTGTACATCAATCCTATGGGAAAGATGATACTTAAGACAAAAAAAAAGAAAGAAAAAAAAGTAGTAGTTTTTAAAACCATGGGCTTCACCCTGAATAAAGTACAGCTTGCCAGGAGCTAGTGTAGACAGAAATGCACTTATATAAAAAAGGTTTATCTTACATTAACACTTTGGTGAAGGACATATATTAGTACGGGGAACAGTGGTATGCTTTTTTCTAATGAAAATCCTCCTTGTGCTATATAAAAAGTGAGCAACGTATCAATAGATTAAATATTATCTAGACTTCTAAGGATAGAAGAGAATCAATTTGTTATTTCAAAATGTTTTCAACTATTTTAATTAAATAGGTGGATCAATTCTTTTGACATACAAGAACTAAACCAGATTTTTAAATAAACTGTCAGTTTTTCCTCCATCCTTAACGACACTATTTAAGATCTCTAGAGAACTGGAGCAGGTATGACAACTATCAGTATCAAATAATTTGCTGCTGTTCTTCCTACATTTTATTAGAACTCAATATTGTTAACTTATGAGCTTTTGTGCTGGCATCTGATTTCACTTTTACAGGCTCATGAAACTAAACATGACAGGATTTTCTTCTAATGTTGTCTCAAAAGTCCAAGGGCATTTAAACCTGCAAGATAGATTAGATACTATACAGTTTTCCTTATTGGTATATGTTGCTAAATAAAATATTATTGACATGGCAAATTACCCATTTTGCTAAATGGTATATAGCTTTGTTTGATGTTTGGGAGTCATACATCCCAGGAATGTACTAATGTTGACTTATCTGTAGAAATAAATAAAGATATTTTAGAGATATAGAAACAGCATCCAACTTTTCAGATCCCTTTATAGTCATAAATACTGTTGAGAAAGGCTCCATAATCTGCTTAAACTTTGATTTGACTTGTATTTTAATATTTCCAGCTTTCTCGTTCCTGCTTTATTTATGTTATCCGTTTCTCTCTCACTTTTATGAGATTGACTGTTTTTTCAGCAGGCAAAATGAAGCAGGAGAAAATCAATCATTGCTCAATGTACACGATACCTTGGGCATAACATCATCTTACCAGGAATACTTTACAGATTTAAGCTACACTGTTTTGTACTTCATTTGCAGGAGGAATTAACTTCCCATCATAGGTATTTATTTATTGATTTTCTTTTCCATAAAAAACCACTTATTGTATAAAAAGTTCAAAGGCCTCAGTCACATATTACAAACCAAACACATATTACAAACCAAACACATATGTAATAGCTTCCCTTAAACCCAGAAATAAAAGAAACTATAAAGCATCCAGTTCTCTGTACATATATCCTCGTCCTCAGGATAGCCTAGGTAACATACACACATGTTTAGCACATTCTGGACTTTTTGGACTAGAGGACAGAAAGAATTCTAGAGTTTAGGAATTATTCTACCAAATGTCTCTAATGCTTATTCTTTGTGATCACTGCTACTATTGGACCCAGAGTGATCTGGATGTTATAAGAGTCAATATCTGTAAGCTGATGTGGTGACCTATTTGTTGGCTGAAAGAGAAGCCCTGTGAAGTTGCATCTTTAAACAACCGCAAGACTCCTAATCTTCTGATTATCACTCTCAGGAATCTCAATATGAGATAAACAAGAGGAAACAGTGCTGGATTCCTGAAGAATCAATTATACAAACTCTCTAAGATCTTCCTCGTGCAACATTGAAGGACACTTAAAAAAGGTCCACCTTCTCAAAAGGCTTCTAAAGAAAAGCAATCAAAATAAGTCTTCTTTTCAGCACATTGAAGAGAACTCACAAATGGAATTGCAGAAAATCGTATTTGATGAGTAAATGTTTCCAGTGCTCTGATCTTCAGCTTTCAAGAGCATGGTAACAAAAAGTTAGCTAGGTGATGCCCTTGCCCTTGTCCCATAATCATTGTAATAATTAATATATCTGGAGAAATCGCTAATCAGTATCAGCATTGGCACTGTTATATCCAGGAGATTAAAAATTTCAGAAGCTCATATTGGGACTTTCTAGTGAAGTAGTTTTGTCAGAGGTCACATACCTAATTGTATTTGGTTTGCATGGCAAATTTTTGGTAGTGTGGGCCTACAGGAGCAACTTTTGTGAGAAGCTACTAGAAGCTTCTCCTATGTCAAATAGTTCCAATGTCAACCAGTTCCAAGACGAACCCACTGCTGGCCAAGGCTGAGTCCATCAGTGATGGTGGTAGTGCCTCTGTGACAACATATTTAAGAAAGGGAAAAAGTTGCTGCACCACAACAATTGCAGCTTAGGAGAGTGAGAATGTGTGAGAGAAACAACTCTGCAGACATCGAGGTCAGTGAAGAAGGAGGGGGAGGAGATGCTCCAGGTGCCAGAGTAAAGATTCCCCTGAAGCCCACAGTGAAGACCATGGTGAGGCTGGTGGTCTCCCTACAGCCCATAAAGATTAACAGTGGAGCAGATATCTGCCTGCAGCGCATGAAGGACTCCATACCAGAGCAGACAAATGCACCCGAAGGAGGCTGTGGCTCCATGGGAAGCCCATGCTGGAATAGGCTCCTGGCATAACCTGTGGAACTATGGAGAGAGGACCCCATGCTGAAGCAGGTTTGCTGGCAGGACTTGTGACCCTGTGGGGGACCCACACTGGAGCAGTCTGTTTCTGAAGGACTGCACCCTCTGGGAAGGACTGAAGTTGGAGAAGTTTGTGGAGGACTGTCTCCTGTGGGAGGGAACCCATGCTGGAGCAGGGGAAGAGTTTGAGGAGTCCTCCTGCTAAGGAGGAAGGAGTGGCAGAGACAACGTGTGATGAACTGACTGCAGCGCCTACTCCTCATCCCCCTGTGCTGCCAGAGGGGAGGAGGTAGAGAATTTCTTAGTAAAATTAAGCCCAGGAAGAAGGGAGGGGTAAGGGGGAGGTGTTTTAAGATTTAGTTTTTATTTTCTCATTATCCCACTCTGATTTTGATTTGCAATAAATTAGATTCATTTTCCCCAAGTCGAGTCTGTTTTGCCTGTGACGGTAATTGTTGAGTGATCTCTCCCTGTCCTTATCTCAACCCACAAGCCTTTTGTTATATTTTCTCTCCCCTGTCCATCTGAGGAGGGGAGTGATAGAGCAGCTTTGGTGGGCACCTGGCATCCAGACAGGGTCAACCCACACCACTAATAGATAAAAATTGATTCAGTTTGTAGAATTTGCAGTAATGTGCTGTAGGAAGGAGATAGTAATCTTTTGATCCACAGGGCTTATTCAAGAGATACTAATCACATGTTAAAACAGTCAAACTTTTGCATGTCACCAGTGATTTTCAGAAACTTTTGTTTCTAAATCTGTGTTTCTTCTTCAGATCCCTACCCACATCTACCATGACACCTTTGCAAGGGAGGACAGTGAAAGAGGCATAAATATGTTTTAGAAAGCTTTATGGTTCATGGAGCAGTAATTCCCAGCTCAGGGAAATGTGCAGAAATGGTATTGCCTTTGCATCAAAGCATTAGTACAGAGAAAAAAAGAAATGATCCAGATAAACTTGATAAGCAGTCCAAGTTTGCGTGAAAGATTTATTGCATTTGGATAAACAGCACAGCCATGCTACTCCTTCTGTCATCTTGTCTGCTGCTTTTAATCCAAGGCACACCTGGAGCCATCTCTGCTAATATAGCTCTGATGTATTCTCCAACCTGGTTTCCGTAATTTATTCAGAATAATGAGGCCTGATGATTATAAAAATCTGATACTAACAGGTTACCAAAAGCCAAAATCTCCAGATGAACATTTTTTTCTTTAGAACAGAAGTGAAAATATCTCAGTGATTTAGGACAAAGATGTGATTGTGAAAAGGAATATAAATAAATAATAAACCTGTTATTTCATTACTTGTGGTAGTCTGTGTCAGTGAGTCATGTAGTTTAGCAACCTTAAATCAAAGCTAACAAACAGTTTTCTGTGAGGATTTTGTAAAATATATATACCAGCCAAAAGTAAAATGTAACATAACAGAAGCAGGATATTGAATCGATTTACTGTATCCAAGACAAATCTGGAAATAGTATTAGATTTAAGGCTAGCCAGTCAGTTGGCTCAGTGCTTTAATATAATTGTCTCTTCAGAAATCCATTAATTTTTTACTGTCTCATGACAGTTTTTTGATCATGAATAAAATTCCTTTATTCTTATGTCCTTCCTTCTTCAGATGCCAGCCTCCAGCATTCAGTTATCAGGAACAGTCAGCAAGAAGTATTGTCATTGATTTACAAGTATGATATGCACATGTATAGTCATATATATATATGATGTCATCACCCGAGAGTCAATATAGGTATTTATCATGTTTATTGGCAAAAAGCAACAGCAAGTACAATTTAAAGAATAAGAAAAGTAATTCCTGTTTAAATAAAATTAACTTTATGTACTCCAATTATCTGTTCCAGTCTCTGTGATTAAGCAAAAGTTCAGTAATTTAACTACAACAGTTCAGAGACTACAAAGTTGGGGATTTTTATTATCATCTCCAGTTCTCTTGAATATAGGTTTTCAGGAACTGACTTCTCAGATCATTTCTGGTTTTAAATAGATTTTATTTTCTTTATTTTATGTACACAGGCTGATGATTTAAATACCTTGAAAGCCATTGAAGGTAAATTAAAAGTTGATTTAAAATTAAACTGCAATTAAAAAAACCCTATAACAGGGCCCATGAGGTGAAAGGCACATTAATATCAAATGAACAATTTTGCTGGAATAGATAGCAGATGAATTTAAATTGCTGAGGCCATTAATTATTTTTTTACTGAGAATTGTATGAATCTGGCATACTTTCAGGTTAATATTACTAAGGTAAACAGGCGGATGACCAGCCCCTGGCCTGAGGTTTAACTAAGTGAACAGACCGTGAGAAACTGTGAGTACAACAGGAAAAACTGCTGGACATAACAAATAACCAGTAGGTGTTGGAAAAACTGTTCCTGCTGGGCCAGAGGCTTCAACCCAGATGGAGATTCAGATGGTGAATGCAGCCCTGAAAGTCCCAGGCTGCACAGAGTGCCTGGGGCCTCTCTTTAATCCCAGGAGAGATGGCCCTCTGTCCTGCAGGAGGTGTGCTGTCTTTGAAGAGCTGTGTTGTTAAGTGGAGGAGTTACAGGATGAAGTGAGCAGGCTGCACATCATCAGAGAACATGAAAGAGATATAGACAGGTTTTTTCAGAGACGCGACAGCTTGAAGAGCCTTGGAACTCATCTGCAGTGAAGACACGGGCCCTGTTCATCCCAGCGTAACAGTAATGCAACCTGTGGGGAAAGTGAAGAATGGAAGTTGCTGACTTCTGGCATCAAGACATCTCTTGCTTCACCTGAAAACTTATGACTGTGTAAGCTCTCTCAAAGTTGAAGAGGAATCAGATGTGCTTTCAAGTCAAGCATCTGGGCCACCTTACCCTAAACTATACAAGACCACTAGGAAGAAGCAGGATGCAGATAGTACCATGAGGGTGGCTGGATTTCACTGATGATTAAAGGGGAGTTATGTAAGAGATGGTCAGACTCCCCAAAGAGTGGAGGGGAGTACTGGGCCCTCTTCAGGAGCAGAGGCTTGTAAGGCCAGCAGTGCCTTGGTGACCATATTAGTAACACCATTTAAGGCTGAGGTAGTATCAGACTTAGGTAGCAGTATCAGAAGTACCGAATTTATGTGCAGAGGCAGCAAATTCTGATTTACAGGAAGAATTTAATAAGAGGTGAGTTGTTTTTCTGAGAGAAGGCAATGCTGGAACAGGCCTCATGGGTAAGGATCTCCATAGAGAAGATGAAGAGAGCCCAAACTGTATTTCATGCTTCCCTGCAGTCACTGTGCTTTATCTTGAACGAGACAGGGTGGGATTCATGTTGCCTAATTTTAGGTACATTTATATCTGAGGTAGTCAGCACAGACTTTCCGTATAATCAAAGATGAGGAAAAAATGGTTTCAGGGCACACTTTATCTGCCTATTTTAGACATCTGTTCAGGATGAGATGAGTCATAGCCTGAAAGAGCCCATTAAAAGAGGTTGCATGGGGACGGTAGTATTTGTTTATAAATCTCAAAGTTGATTTTGCCCAATTATACTCTTTGCCATAGATCTCATTCTCATATTCTCTTATTCACACACTCACAGGCACTCACCAACATCGAGTTTTCATGGCTTGACTGGGATCAATTGTATGCAACACAAAGTTTAAGTGACACCAGTACTGAGTCCTCATCAAATCCCTGGGATTCTTCTTCTTAGGTGATGACAAATGTGTTAATTATGTCCTTAAAGTGTCATTATTTGGCACAGAGTGGAGTCTCAGAATCTTGCTTACTTTATCTTCCACAAATCTTAGCTAGGTTGCACGTTTTACGTTGTTTGAAATATCCCTGCATTTGAAATGATCCTGGAAACTGGGGAAGCAATGGTATAGATGATATGCTGCAACACTGTTGCCATCCTCTTATTGATAGCACAGGGTCTTCTGCTGATGGGTCTTTTTATGCTGCAGGCTTACAAGAACGCAGGCCTTCCTGGACTTCACATAAGGAATACGTACCTCAATTTTACTGCTGAGAATGGTATCCTAGGAACTGGGCACAGGGAATGGTGTCTGTCATTATCAATACAGGCCATTCTTGTAAACCTTGTGCTACTGTTTTTCTTGTGTTTTCACACACATTTCCATTCATCTTTCATATGTATCAATTTCAGTATTTTTGCCACACATCTCTGTGTTATGCCAAAAATATCTCCATCAAACAGTACATATGAAATACTCACCATCTATACAGAAAATTATGTTTTTAACCAAGGAAGTGTTATACATATCTGTGTAAACTATTATAATAATTTATATCTATTTTGAGGCCTTTTTCTTTACTAAGAACTTTTCTTACAGATTAGAAGACAAATATTCTACTTATGGTTTAAATAAAAAATAAAAATTCAGTTAAAATGCAGAACTTGTTTTAAAATGCTTTACATAAATAAATCTATCACAAGAATAAAAAATATTTTCTTAAAATATATATCAAATTGTCCAGTTGAAGACTAAATTTTTACAAAGAAACAGAATGGGTTTCAGTAGCTGAAACACAGGTGTCTAATGCCATCCTAGGAAACAGATGTCAGAAGAAAACTTCCAGATAACACATCCAAGCTTTAAATGTCAAAATCATTATAAACTTGGAAGTACCTAGTCCTCATCTGTCTACGTTTCTGCCTTGAGGGATGAGCAGAACTGCGGAAATGTTTGTCTGTACATGAAAAGGACACAAGATAATGGCTGTGCAAGGCAGAGAGGCTACTGCTTCAGTGTGGTTCTGAGACTGACCTATGGAGAACCAGGCTGGAGGTATTGGCCCACACCATGAGGACATTTCTGGTGAGTGAAGAATGACAAACTAGTTAGCACATATCACAGTTGGGCCTCAGTATGCATGAAGTTTTAAAAGGTGAGACTAGTGCATACATCTGTGCCTTTTTTTATGTACAGTGGTAGGCCACTTCTTGAAAAAGTCAGATTCAAACTTTTTTTACATGTCTCTGGACAGATATGAACCTAGATTTCTTAATTCTGAGAATCCAAATAGCTGAACTAGTCTATGACTTCCTTAATTTATCCATTTTTATTTTGCTAAAAATATTTTAATACTCATTAGGTTAGACATTAAAATGTTGCCATGTTTGCCTTCTAAAGTAATTCTTGTGGGATGTGGATGATTCAATCTTCAGTCCCTTCTCTAAATCTAAATTAAAAAAATCTCAAATTCATTTGTAAATGGTATTCTTCACAGAAAAGAGTGATTTATAATTGGTGTAGAACTTGTCTCTCTTTCATATTAAAAGTTTGGTTTTTGAGGTTCAATGGAAATTCCAGATTTTCTGTTGCTATTAAGAACTCATTCATGTTTGCTCACAATGCTCTACTCAGTTCTCTATTTGAAAATTGTTTTCCTATTTTCTTTAAATAAAAAAGAGAAAAGAAAAAAAAACCTTAGGATATAACTACCCACACCTTACAGACATACCATACTGGTTTCTGAGAGCTAAAAAAAAAAAAAAAAAAAAAAAAGATTAATTTTAGAATTCCTCAACTTTAAAAAAGATAACGTGCATCTTGGAGCTTAAAGTCAAACTTCTTAAAGCTTGTTGTATTCTGGCAGTGACTAATTTGGACAGTCATCCAGCTGGCCTTAAAACAGACTTGTTTTAGAAGAATGAGGTCAACTCAAAATGGCAATTTTTCTGTTCATCTATCAATGCCATATCTTCTAAACAGTGCTGAAAAGAATCAAAGCCTAGCTTATTCATATGTATGTACTGTGCAAGGCAGTAGACCAGGTCTGTACCTACCATTTTACATAAAAATATATAGGTCTATACCTATCTACCGAGAAGAAAAACAATTATTTAACTGTATAGATTATTTAACTCTGTAGATTTTGACATTCTAAATAAGCTATTTATATAATTTCTTGTACATGTTTTAAATTTAGCTAAATGTCATTTTCCATCACCATTTAAAAGGATTAAAGATTTTTTTTCTTATTTAATCATATTTCTACAAAAATAAGCATGTCTGTAAGCATGTATCTGTGTATCAGAGTTTATAAGCTTTTGTGTGTAGAATTTCTGCACTGACTTTGTTGTTTCAGTGCTAGGGGAATAGTCTTCCACAAATATTGCCAAAATAAAATGCCTAAACTTTCTTGTGCCATGAGCTATCCGCTGTCAGAATCTGCACTATTATGTTTTAGTCATTTGTTCTCATATGAAAGGTTGTTTTAATGATGGAAGGTGAGAATAATTCTGTCTTTTATCTTGACTCTAGTTTCATCCTGAGCTAGGCAATGGCAAATTACTTGATGAAAATTAATGATTATCTGTCCTTTTTTTAGAACCGACTTAATTATAAGTTTTATAAATAATGGATTAGTAATTCATTACGTAACAAGCTGTTGAAGTTAGCCCATTAGTATACCTCCTGTTATGGTTATAGAAGCCTGCCATACATAGCAATTCAACTTACAGAAATATATCCTGTGTTGTAGCAGCACTCACTAGAACTGTGACGATCAAGCTAAGGTCCATTTAGCATTTCCATTATAAAGCATGTTTTTCAGCTTCTAACTTCTCAGCTGTTTCATAGACTATTTGGATCAAACTTGGGACAAAAATTTAACACACAGTCCCTTCCCCTTCTCCTTTTCTTTTGCAACAGCCAAAATAGGCAAAATGTGGAATTAAAAAAAAAACCATTATTTCTCTATTTGTGTTCTTTTTGCAATGCTCTTGAGGAAGACTTAGTTCAATATGAAATGAGCATGTATACACTGATCTACCTGATCTTAATGTAGTCATTTATGTGATAATATAAAGTAAAAAACTCTTGATTTACTACAATATGTAGTTTAAAACTTTGCTACCAGACTTATATAGTTGCATTTTTACATCTCATTATTGAATGTCCAGTCTTTACTATGATACTTTTGTTACAAATCAAAATTTTGCTTATACTGTATGCTTACGTTCCATGGGATTTCGCATTAGACAATTAGAGATGATTCTGCAATTGCAATTTTATGTCACCTAAAAGATTCAATGCAAGAAACATCGTCCTTTTGGAAAGACATTTTTACAACTTCTTTTCAAAAAAATGAGGAACAAGATGCCAGAAAATGGAAAGGACAAAAAATGTTACTACTCTCAGATAAGAAAGTGGATGAAAAAGAGCACTGAAAGATATAACTATTAGTACCTTACCAAACAAACCTTTTAAAACGACTGTCTGCTTTTCCCCAGAAGTTTGGAAGTAGGTTAGCTTAGAAATGGCTCAGAAAAACACTTTCGTATTCAAGCAAATTTAAGTAAATTTACTAACTGGTCCAGTGCAAAGGCACTAAAGGTATTGTTTTCAACTCCAGTCTTTGGAGGGCCAGATATCATTATACTTGTCAATCATGACTCAATATTTTGCTTGAATAATCCTAATATTTTCAAGTGCCTCTTAGAACTGAACACATCATATTCTTGCTAGGGGCATATTTGAATTTTTAGCTATCCCAACAAAGAAAGTTCAGACTGTTAATTAATTCTAACTCAAAGTCAATTTGGATTACTGTTAATTACATGAATAAACAGAGACTCTTTCAATTTATGAGCTATTGTTCACATCAAATCAAGGAGACTAAATCCATCCTCAGTTAGGAAACCATCTGTAACATTTTTTTTTTTTTTTCCTTCAAAAAGATTTTGATTTACTTTGAAAGTTTCCTACAATAATATGAGTCACAGTTGAGGCAGAAATGGGGAGAATTGAAATGTAGCAAATTGCTCATATGGTGGGAAGACAAGCATGCTATACTAATTTCACCACAGCAGAACTACTGCATCTCTTTAAACTCTGCTGTCAGTCAGGAGTTTGAAAGCCCATCCAAGTATTTCTCATCCCGCTGGAACAAGGCTTAGTTTGAGGATGTTGTATAAAAGAGATCTGTTCAGGACACTTGGAGAAGCAGAGCAAACAGGAGCATTAGCTTATTTCTCTCAGTACAAAGCAAGTCAGCGTCAGACAGAAGTCACTCAGGACAACTCACTGAAACTAGATTAGTAAGGTTATGAGCCTTAGATATAATATGTTCATTTTTCAGAGTATGGGGAGATGTGACTGACAAATAAGATTAAAACTATAGACATAAACTACTTCTTTACTTCTGTGTTACCATCTAAATCTGGTGAGAAATGAACACTGTGTAAGGATTTAATCTTAAATTGCTAGCATAGCTGATGATTCCTTACAGAAGCCCAGTCATTTAAGGGGCTAAATAAACAAAAAATACAGTACACCGTTCAAAGACAGTCCACTGAAGAATAATGTAGAGGATTTATTTTATTTTTTTTTTTAGTGAAGAAGATGTGTACATTGGCTTTCAGCTAAAAGGAATGGATATTTGTAAGGTGTAATGCCAAAGTGAGCAACAGAAATAAATTTTCTTTACGAATTATGCTTGTGAGTTTGGGTGTTGTTGGTGGGTTTTTTTAATGAGCATTGTTTATTCTCTGATACATAATTAACTGTTCATAAAATCAAAGTAAATATATATTATTACCCACAGGGAGAGAGAGAGGGACTATTTATTCAGCAATTACGTGAATTGTTTTCAAATACCTGAAACTTCTTGCTGCAATTTTACATTTATTGAAAATCAAATTTCTTCAACAGTGTTCTGTGATGGACTGGTCATGAGCTCAGTGGATTACGACTAATGGTTTAGTAATACAATAACAGGAGCTGTTACATACAAGTGGCCACAGACTTATGTCTATACTATAATTTTCCACACATGATCTGATCTATACGTTGACTGTATCGGATTTAACTAATTTTCAAGGAATTGGAGTTATTACAAAAAAATCTGTTGCACCGCAAAAATGACAAACTGTTGGCCTATTTATTCCTATTTTTATTCAAAGAAGTTCAATGAATTCAACAGGATTACTTCTCAGGCTTTATGAATGTTATTTTGGTGACTGAATACAGGCAAAAATCCCCAATACCTGCTCTTTCAGTTTACAGTCGCTCACCTGAGAGCAAGTGAGTGGGGAATTTGTTTTTGATAATTACTGACCATGCCAAAAGACCAAGATGAATCCATTAACAGTTCAATAAAGCTGAACAAAAGTCAGATACCACTCAGATACCTCAGGTGGCAAGTGTCTTTTGTACCCAAATACCTCATATAGGGTATGTTCTGATAAACGCTCTTGGACAGCTTTGATGAGGAAAACTATGTGTATGGATAAAAATACGGAGCACTTTATGCTCATAGCTCTCCCTCCCCTTCCACTGCCACGTCAACTGGATAATAAATTTTGCATGCAATTCATTGTTGCATGTTGACCAAATCAATATGAGTAGAAGGCATCTTTCTACTTTCCTATCATTGTGTTTGAAGTAAATTTGAAGTAAGAATCTCAAAGAGAAACACTTCAGAGTTGTTTTGAAGAGAACTATTTCCTCCCCAATGCAGCTTTGCATGAGCATCTTGAATAAGAATTAAATATTTGCATTCATCAGTATTCAGCTTTGGGATTCTTCATATGTGACAAGGCGAATTATCAGAAATGATTCTGTAGGCATCCCCTTTGCTGCAGTAATACAAACAACCTGACAATGCTTAAGAAGCTAGGAATTGGATTGCTGCCTCTTATGCCAGTAAATATTGTTCTGGAGATTTACTTGAAAAATGAAAATGCTTTCCACATGCTTGTATTGTTTAAATGTCATAGGTTCTCCTGGAACTAAAGGATATTTTAGGGTTCTTCATGAAAGTGTGAGGAAAGTTAACATGGGAATTCCTAAATATTGTTTGCCCATTTTCTCAACTAGGTTTTCATACACATCAGGATATCTGGATGTTGAAAAAATCCAGAACTGAATCACTGGCAGTTTTGTCACCTGCAATTTCTCTGGTGCAACCTGCAATTAGTTTGGTGGAACAACTGAAGTTAGAATAAGATAATTCCACATAGGAGGATTTAGTGAGGGCAGGACTTTCTCTTATGAATCTCTCACTCTATACAGTGTCACAGTCAGTTCAAAACAAGCCAAGCAAACAAATACTTCATACATAATGCCAGATATACTTGTAATTCAGCTTTTTGAGAACAAGAGACTGAAAGCTGTTTTCTGACGCCAGTTTGCAATATTACCTCATAGCAGAAATAATGTGATATTATTTCCTGAGGTACCTTTTTACTCATTTAATTCCTTAAAGATTAGATATTAGTATGTTACAAACTTCATGTATTTTGACTGAATTTCCATGCATTAATCAGTATGAGCTAATTTTCAAAAAGTAAATTTCCATTCTTCTGTGTCTGCTATAAAGTGCCAAAAAAAATTGCTGAATGCCACAAAAATATGAGTTATACTACACAATTTTACCAGCTGGCAATGTTGTTGGCTATTATACCCTTTCTTACAAGAGCCTTTGAAATGAAAGATTCACCCTTGTCAAGAACCCTCTCTATTGAGACAGCGTTTACACAGCACTATTATGAAATTCAACTTCAAAAGAGGACAGAAAAATCAATTCACACTTTACACTTCAGCTAACAAATTCAGAGCTTTACCTCTCTTGAAATGTGAAAGAATAAGAATTAAGTTTCATGTAAAAAAATACATGGAGGAAAAAAATATTGGCATCTCCTGACAGTAAGATTTCTGACTCTTACAGGTATTCCTTTTAGGATGTAATGAGCCACTAGGGTAGGGTAGGGTAGGGTAGGGTAGGGTAAACGATGCATCTCTTGAAAGGCTAGTGTGATAAACAACATTTTGTTAGCAGTGTTGCCATAATCGTCCTAAGGAATCTCATCATTTCCACCAACGTTAAGTGAAACTACTCAAAGTAACTGGGCTGCAACTGACCTTGGGCTTTGGAGTTTGGGTTTTATCTTTGATTTTGTTTTTGTGGGGCTTTTTTCAGCTTATAGGAAAGCATGTGCGTAAGTGTAAATATTTTCTGATTTTATCTTGTAGATGTTAACATATCAAGGTACTCCAATCTCTTAATAAGAGCTAGGGTCCATAATTTAGGTGTTTGTTTCATGGAATTTTCATTTTATTAACATGGGTTATCAGTTTCATCTTCATAAATCAACCATTTGTAATTCCTATTCAGTTAGTGAAGAGAAGTGAAATCTATATCAACAGAGATGATCTAGTCCATCTAATTTAAAAGCTGCCTCTCCCTCTCCATTGGATGCCCTGAGCCTTTGTTGTAAGGTATATAAGTTCATATATACTTGGTTGCCCAACCAAGTTGTTAATTAGTTGAATTATTTATACTATAGCAATAATGCTTGTATTATGTAACAGATTTATGATAATTTCAATTTAATTACAGTTTTACATTAATGTAGTTTATATAGCTCACAAGCATTTTCATGGTGTTTTATTTTCCTGGGAAGGAATTCCATTATGTAAATGTCTTCTTATCCTAATTAATAGCCCATTCTTGTTTGATGTGGAGGGTAATTATATGGTGTTAAATTAATTTTAATAAAATCAAATATCAATTTTTCCTTGCATCCATCTGTATATCTACCTAATTAAAATGTCGCGTAATGTTTCTGGAGGACAGAGAAGAAATAGCCTGTTTCAGTGTACTGGCATTTTAAGCAAGTATTTATATCAGATGGTGCATTCAATAACAATAGGATTATCATCTTCCATACTGTGTTACAGAAAGTCTTTCATTAACAGCTTAAGGAATGGAGTTTTTCTGAAAGGGCTATGGAAAATTGTAAGCTGTTCCCAGGCTCTTTACCATTAACTCATTCGTAAGGTGTAACTCATGATCATGTTTGTGTTTACTGGGGGATTTAAAGATGTTCCTTGCCTCCTTCTAGCTACTTTTTTATGCTTTAGTGCTCCTAAATGGGACTAATGTAAACTCAGTCCTTGTAATGAATATTGAACATGAGACTGATTCAGAACCTTTCTTCTCTTGACATTTCTAAGAGTTACATATTATGAAGCTAAACTATGTTGAGCATCTTTCTGTTTAGAAACATTTAATTCTTTTATGAAGTGAAGGAGATGAGAAAAGACAGCAAATGTCAATGGATAAAAATTACAGCAAAATACTTAGGCTTTGCGCAAGCTGTGCATTTTATTTCATTTCACTACAGCTTACTTAACATGCTGAGATACAAGACTCAAAAATAAACAATTTTAGATTGGGATATTAAATTGTGTCATCCTGAAAAAAATATGGCTTCACATTTGTATGAGTATAAATAAAGGTCCCTTCCTTTCCCTGCAACCTGACAGAAGAAGAATGTCAAGTTCATTTAATTGATTTCCATAACTTTTGTCATATTAAAAGAGAAACATGTTTCCTTTAAAGAACTTTCCAGAAGGTGACAAAAGAAGTAGACCAAGAGAAGTGTTTTTTTAAATGTAGTAATAAATTAATTATGCCATGTCAATGTTAGCTTACCGGCAGGTCTTCGGTTCTAAGACTGAAAGTAAAGTAATTGCTGCGGTAGCTGCTTCTAATCCAGAAGAGGCATACTTTACTGTCAAGCCTAACATTTCAGAAATCAAATTGCCTAACTTTCAGCTGATTTCTGATTCAATTAAATTCTGCTTCAATTCAAGGAACAATTTTTCAGTGAACAAAATGCCGTTAAAGAGGATAACCAAGCTAATGGACTCTACTTAGTGAAGCTTGCATTAATATGCCAGGCTAAAGACAGTACTAATAATGGGAAAGTAAATAAAATAAGGACTACAGAATTGTTCAAAGTTAAGTTAATAACCGTGGGATGAAAAATCTTTGTGCCTGTTTTGTTTTGTTTAGAACGACGTTATTTGCATCTCTGCAGAACAAAAGCACAATAGGCAGGTACCAGTAGAGTTTTAACAGCAGTTTTCCACAACTGTGTATGATTCCAAAAGATGACAAACTAAAATAAAGGTAATGGAATGAAAAATCTGTCCTAATTTTGTGTTTCCTCTCAAAACTCAATGATACTTAATTGCTTCAAACAAAAGGAAATTAGAAGAGCTGGCTGCAAAATGAAATCTATCTGGATTATTGACATAGGCTTTACTAAGAAATCAAACACAAAGTGAAGTATTATGACTTTTGAAAGTTCTAAAAATCCACTAAACTGTGGGAATATGGGAACAGATCACGCACATTCTTAACCTAGAGTAAGCATAATGTAAAATATATGTGCTCTATAAAAAAAAAAAAAATTAAGGTAATTCATCCCAAATTTGAAAAAGTCTGAAAGTGGATATAAAGTTACTGAAGTTATGTCTCAGTTCCCTAATCAGAGTACTGACCAAAAAAATAATTATAATTAATGAGATTATGTTGTTTACTTGTTTAGTGTAATCTTTATGCATTTTAGATACAAATCAAAATTCATATATGTAAAATTAAAAGATTAATAGAGAAATTGTTTGTGTTTAACATCTTTCATATCATGGACCACAGAACTTTATGCAAAAGTTCTGAGTTCATAACATTTTGCTGAACTAGTCTTTCGGCAGCACATTTACCAAATTAGCTCTAAAGTCAAGAACACTACAGTTTTCATTTTTCTCATCAGTGTGGGAAGCCACCCTGGGATTCTGGCCTTAACTGGCAAACGGAAAACAATACATAAGTATTCTTAATAAATATAAAATGGTGTTTCTCAGAGTGATATATGGAAGAAGCAGAAAGTCTCTTTTTAGACATCTCTTACAGATGAGAACTTTTAAGCATAAGAGAGGTAGAGTGATTTCTTTGAGCTCATCAGGCAGTTAAGTTGCAGAACTTGAACTAAAAACTTAAACCATTCACTTCACACTCCAGTACACTAA
Source organism: Leptosomus discolor (assembly GCF_034619465.1). Lineage (NCBI taxonomy): Eukaryota > Metazoa > Chordata > Aves > Leptosomiformes > Leptosomidae > Leptosomus > Leptosomus discolor. Next base: position 79,594,275 of record NC_141392.1, on the reverse strand, counting down.
CTTCAACGCTTCGCAAAAGCGTTACCAATACCTGTCAGGAAGAAGAGCCCCTAAGTTCAAACGCATCACAAGAATTTCAGAATTCTCATTATTCCCTCTTGCCTACTATGATGCAGTTCAATATAATATTCAGAGTGTTCAAGATTGTATAGTATAATATAGTACATAATACACTATAGTATTAATTATATTATTAATAATTGGATGTCTAGCATTCATACTACCCATTCTTTTCATATTTTGGCATACTTTTATTATAGAGTCTGGAGATTTTCAAGAGTAAAGATCCTTATTTTTAAAGATTACGTATATGTATGGATACATATCTGCAGTGAAACCCAGATTAGCAATTTTCAGAAGTCTGTTTCAGACAGACACACAGACAGACAGAAAGAGTATCCTGTCTTCTTTTCTTGATAGATATCTCTAAGGAAATCACTAAAGGGAGTTTAAATGAAGATGTTATTTCTCTACTCCCTTGGGTGTACACATGTTTTTTGCTCACAGTTTAGAAAGAAGACATTACAGGATATTTTGTTGATTAATGAGCATGCAATTGTTTGCAAGAATTCGGTATA